>NC_092693.1:22712691-22908421 GCF_964275005.1 Diadema setosum
TCACCCTGATAGTCGCACTTTGTTCTCATGTTTTTATCACAATTCTCTATGAATGCAGATCACTTCTTCTTTTCACCACTTTGGATAAAAAAAGGTATGTCCAGCTTCCATTTGTATGTTTCTATGGGCCTTTTCACACGTACAAAGTTGCTTAATTACAAACTTGATTACAAACTTGTTTGCAATTAAGTTTCAAATCACCGTCCGTTCGCATGCAGGAATGTAAAGCTTCGCGGATTCTGCGGTTTTGAATATCAGAGCAAGGAGGGATCAGGTGTGGCTTCTTTCCAAGTTCCCGTCAATCACTCGATCTTGTAGCATGTGCAGTAGCGCGAGTTTTTTTTTTTTTCTCCGGAAGTGGTTGAAGGGTCACGTAAGCTCCGCCCCCCAAACTTGATTGGAGGTCAATCACGATCACACGCTAGTTTCGTTGCTTAATTCTGGTGAAACGTGATTGAAAAACACTTCCGGACCGTGACTGGGAATTGTAATTAAGTTTCAAATCACCCTCCGCGATTCCACTTTCCATTCACACAGCAAATTTGTTAACTTACAAACTTGGTTTGAGTTGGCTTATTATTATTGTTTCAAATTAAGCAATCTCTTATTCTCTTCACGACAACATGTGAATGCCCGGTATAGGTTAAACTACCCTGTCACTTGTACGAATCTCGGCTCGCGCAGTGCACCGCATAATGGCGTGCCAGTGCGTGATATTTAGTGGTAAGTAGGCCGAGTTAAGTCATTTCGAATTTCGAATAGTTAAAGAAATGCGTATTCTTAGTGAAACGCAATGTTTACGGCACAGGGCATTATCTATGAATTCGTATTCATTGCCAGGACACCACTTGCAGTATATTGCTTTTCAGATCATGAGACTTGCTTCCACTTCCGAATACCTGATTGTATCTAACTAATAATGATAAGAAATTTAACAATATTAAAGACGTTCAAAACTCAGGAAACTGTTTCAGAACAAAGAAAGTGTTTAAATATATTGACTGTACAAAGGCTCATTGTTTTTGAGAAACACCAAAATCTTGAAATGATCATATAGTTTTGGTTGAGACCTAATTTCAGGTTTCTAACATTTTTTGGCGAGATAATGAGAAACCTCTTATGAAATATGAAAGAGCATGTAAATCAATGAGGAATTCAACTTTAATTTGATGAAAATTGGTTTTGAAATAGCTGAGATATCCGAAACAGAGCGATTCAATTAGTGTGGAACCCAGACTCTATTACGATCTCTTTGTTTTACTTTGTGTTTGGATGTTTCAGTCCTTCCAAACCCGATTTTCATCAAATAAACTTTAAATTCCTCTTAAATGGTATGCTCTGTACTATATCATAAGTGTTTTCTTGGTATCTCGCAAAAAGTTAAAAGCCCAATTCTCATCTCCTCCAATACTGTACCATCCCTTTGAACAGGAGCAGCAAGCCTGAGAAACGAAGGTTGGTTAAGTTGCTGTGATGTTTGCCGGGATGTTTGTTATTCCGGAGATAGGTTAGTCTAAAACTGAAATAAGGTTCGCTAAAATCGCATCAGTTGATGTGTTCCTCCGAACGTTCCTCATTCAAAAGTATCTGTCACTGTATCTGTCGAGTAGGGGGTGGGAAGGGGCTGAGCTTTCATGACCAGGGTAACACGCAGGATCCTTTCAATTGTGGCAAATCAGTACATGAATCTGTGATTTTTTTGAGGGGAGCTAGGGTCTGCCTTTGAGTTAATAGCTGTCTCTTAAAAAAAAAAATATGCGTGACTCATCCTGATGATCATGTAGGAGAGTAAATAATTCAAATATCATGAATTACGATAGCATCACAGTTGGCAAATAAATGCGTGCACCGTTAATGCACGTTTGTATGCATCTGTATACGTGTCAGTGTGTGTGCGTGGTTTATTCACTACTATTCACTTTTAATGCTTGATATCCTACACTTTAAGAAGCAAATCTGATGACATCCCCTTATTTTGTCACTAAAAGAAATTTATTTCATGATTGCAATTGTGAAACGTAATGCATGCATGTCCTTATCGGATTATCCAACCTTCGGATTAAACGAACCTTCTTTAAGGAACCTTAGGCCTATCTAATTTTGGGAATTATGAATCTTCGGAATAACGAACCCTGCATCATTTTAGGATAAACAGACATTCGGAATATCTACGAATCTATGGTAAAACGAAACGTAAACCTAGTTGCGCCTCAAATCTGGCCTTAGCTTGGGATACGTCTAACCATTTGTTTCCCTCTCGTTTCTTTAATGCATGTATTTGATATAAACTCAACAACATTGTAGTGCAGGGCCCTATCAGTATTCCAAAATGTCTTTCCTTGACCCACTAACTCTCCTCCTTCCATTGCCTTTGACCTTGGAAGGACTGACCTAGGTCTGTAGAGGTTCTGTTAGAGGAGGAGGGGGCTTGTTGGTGCCATGGTAATATGAACAGATTACTATCATCTGTATTATGACTATAGTAGTCTGTTTTGTGACCACTGCTCTTGACTACTTAATGCGCATAATCATGAGTAGACTATGCGATTGACGTGCAAAAACTACGCGGGAGTATGCGTTTTCTATGAGCAAAGGATACGCAAGTAAGTTGTAAACTAGTCGTGATTTAGTCGTGATTAAATCGTGACCTGCGTGCGACTAGATTGATGGACACGTATTAGCACGTACTGGTACGTACTGGTACGTACTGGTACTGGTACTGGTAAGACACGGTGTAACAATGACTTGAGCATGCTCAAAACTCGTTCCGGGAGAGTCGCGGGGTTTGCCCACAGAGATACACGCAGAACACCTCAAGGCCGTGTCACACCTTTCTGGGCAAGCTACACGGGCGTGTTGCGAGGAGTGTTTTTACGCGTGAGTACAAAAATGTTTGCGAGTTTCGCACTTGTGTCTTACCTGCTAGACTCGTGCTACTTACATTCATTCTACGTGCGTGTATTCCGTGTGACCAGCATGAAACCGATCCGTTTCTGTTACGAGCAACGTACGGGTGCAGAGAAGTACCTACGTTGATGTTGCCTGCGAGGTGCTGCCTATAAGGGTCTCCTACTGGTATTATGCGTGAACCTCTGCGAGCGAACCCCCACGACTCACTCGGAACAAGTTTTGAGCATGTTCGAGGCATTCGGGGAAACAACTTTGCTACCCGAAGCTCTCCGCAGTTGGTCCGCACCTGACAGTACCTAGCGCGCATCTCGCCTGAAGTTGCCCGGAGGTGCCCACGCAAGTCCCATTTAACCGCAGCCAAGTTTTGAGCATGTCCAAATCGTTTTCCGCGTGAGTCGCGGGAATGCCCGGAGAGGTCCACGCACATCGTCAGTAGGAGGTCCCACGCAGGTACCTCGCAGTTTCCGTATGCAGTCAAGGTATGACATTCTGTGGAAGTTCTGCCATTCCTTCATAGGAATTCCTTAAATGAGTTGTCAGCACCCACGCGACCGGTACACAGGTCACACAGTATACCCGCAAGTAGAATTTAATTAAAACGTCTCCAGTAAGTAGGACACATGCACTGACTCGCCCAAATCCTTGTGCGTCCTCAGAAATTTTCGGTATCTTCGAAAATCCACACACACAACAAGCCCGCGTAGCTTGCCCGGAATGGTGTGACAGGGCCTTAACATGGTTGCGGATAAAGATATTTGCATGCGCACCTCCGGGAGAGATACGTGCTAGGTACGGTCATTCATGTGTGGCTCATCTACGGGGACCTCCGGGTATTCAAAATTGTTCTTTGCATGTCGCACGCAAGGCTTGCCCGGAAGCGTGTTTTTTTTTTTTAAATAGACGGCACAGATTGGGGTAAGCACGTATTAAACCTATGGGAAATACGTTAGGTTAGGGTTAGGGTTTAGGGTTAGGGTTAGGGTTAGGGTTAGGTTTAGGGTTAGGGTTATGGTTAGGGCAGGGAGGTGCTAGAGAAGGAGATGCAACTCCTGCTCTCCTTTGAAGTCATGCGCGGTACCGCCGAGAAGTTTGCGCTTAACTACAGGTGGAAACCAGGTGCTTTGACAAAAGAGATCATCAATAATCAGGACTAGCGTTCTAACATCTAGAAATACTTGCCCCTACTGCAATTCGCTCTCTCTTTTAATGTGATGGCAACAATGGATTTGTGTACCTTGAATTGGAGCAGCGAATAAAAATGCAGTGTAAAACTGACAATTTTAACAGCAAATAGTTCAAAAGCACACTGGAACATGCACGCTTCAGCGGAGTAATTTAGTTGAAAGATAGAAAAATAAACATGCGGAAATGTGCGCATTATAGAAAAATATTAGGTTTTTAAAAGGGCCTTAGTTTCATTTCATTTCGATTTGCGCATTACGAATGAACTAGAAACACGTGTTTATAATATTGAATTCTTTCCTAAACTATTCTAAATCAATTCGAGTATTTCAGTTAAAATTTTACGGTGAAATAAAGCTTGTAATTCGACGAAAGGTGAAATGCGTTCTTCGTCTCCGAACTTCATCTTGCAACTATAGAGCGGTGGCGAGCATGACTTCAAAGCGTAGTGGAATGCTAGACATCCCATTGTAACGCCTTGAACCCAAACATGTGTTTGCATGAATTACGAAGAGTTGCCACTCCATCTCTGTAACACCTCCCTGGTAGGGTTAGGGTTAGGGTCCCTAATCTGTGCTGTCTAAAAAAACCACGCTGCCCGGAAAGGTGTGACACGGCCTTCAGCGGCAGTACCTCTCAGGCAACTCCCATGCAGGTACTTCGCAGCTGTAACACATGTACTTCGCAGTCCCCGTATGTCACTCGTAGGTGAAAATGGATCTGTTTCAAAGTTCTCACGCAGGTCTCACGGAATACACGCAAGTAGCAAGTAATTAGCACTCGTCTAGCAGTAAGACGCAAGTATACGGAACTCGCCAACATCCTTGACCGCAGGTAGAAAATTCTCCTGCGTACTGGAAATCCCTACTCGCAACAAGTCCGCGTAGCTTACCCAGAAAGGTGTGACAGTTCCTTTTCGCCCGCCTTCAGAGAGCTAACAGAGCTTAAGGCCGTGTCACACCGTTCCGGACAAGCTACGCCGTCTTGTTACGAGGAGGGATTTTCCAGCATGCAGGAGAATTTTCCGTGTTTGGGAGTTTTGCACTTGTTTCTTACCTACTAGACTACTAGACACGTGCTACTTACCTTCTACTTGTGTGTATTTCGTGTGACCTGCGTGAAAGCTTTTAAATTGATCCGTTTTCTGTTACAAGCGACATACACAGAGAAATATACCTGCGTTGGAGTTGCCTGCGCGGTCTGCCGGTAATTAAGGGTCTCCTACCGGTGTTCTGCTATACCTCTGGAAGAGAACCCCCTCGACTCACTCGGAACAAGTTTTGAGCATGCTCAAGGTCTTGTCATACCGTATCTGGGGAAGTTTTGCGGCTTGACTTGCGGGGAAACAAATTTGCAATCCGGAGCTCTGTCCAAAAATATTCTATCCAAACTACACAATAGATTAACTAATTTCATTTCTGAAAATTCTAAATCTCGCTAGCGTGGGAGGGGGATACCCCTCCAACCCCCTCCCCCGTATTGTCCTTTACCTTCAATGTTTCATTTAAGTGTACATCAGATCTATTTCTTTGATTATGTTCGTTTGTAAATGTATGTAGACCTATGTTTGTGTCCTTGTCAATGGTGTTGTAATGGTCCATTGTACACATTGCACACTTTGGGGACAGACAATTTTCCGAATATTCCACAAAAGTGCGCATCAGATCGTTCTATATCAATCCTAAAAATGCAATAGCTCCATCGTGTGGGAGGGGGCCGCCCCTCCCACACCCTCCCCCTTCCCCTGACAACTTCCATATATCATTTGGAAGGCCTACACAGTGATGTCGCACACGAGGATCAAGAGCTGATATGCCACGATTTAGTCATTCAATTACCTGTGAAAGTTTTTTTTTTTTTTTTGATAGAAACAAATCCCAAATTTCATCAAAAGTGGGCACCAGGTCGCTGAATTTCAGGTCTGAAAATGCAAAATCTTCCTCGTGTGGGAGGGGCGATACCCCCCATCCACACCCTCCCCCCGCTTTATCGTTCCACTCCCTCGCACAGATATTCCAACTCAAAGTCCCCCCTCCCCAATCGTGAAAACGGATCAACGCCCTTGCCCTCCCATTCCAAACCCTGTCTCTTTCGCTCTGCTCTCTCGCACATAGCATAATATTATTGTATGTATTGTATTACCCCATCCCCAAATCAATTAAACGGAACGATGCCCCTAGGGATGATTGCTTTAATTGTCTTTGATCTAGAAATTAGAAAAACGCAAGAGCTATACTACATTATTACATACAAAAAATGGATATCCTTATATTACCATGTTATTGATTTCATTTACGCATAATGCAGCTCGGCGCTATCCGTTTTTGAAAGTGGAGGGGGGGGGGGAGGGTGTCAAAATCTTCTCTCAAGCAAAAAGAAAAGAGAAACAACAACAAAACAGTTTTGTATTTTTGAGGTGTCATTTTCGCCGAAAGTCGGCTGACAAGCAAAAAAAAAAAAAAAAGAAAGAAAGAAAGAACAAAAACAAGAACAGAAAGTTTTCATATTTTTACTACCTCTTCCCTTACACTTTATATTTCATACAAAAAACGGGGGGATGCAAACATTCGATCCCTGTAAAGTGGGGGAGGGGGCAGCCCGCATTAAGCTCCTCCCCCACCCCCACCCTCACGCACGGTTGAGCCGGTCCGGTTATGGGCTTGGATAGTGTTTGTATGTGATGGTAACAATCGCCGATCATTACCCCTCCCCAACTCCTCTGCCGTTGCTCTCCATGATCCAAATACCCGCCTTAAAAAATGTCTTGGGATAGTGCCTTCTCTTCTGTTGCGCCACGTCTGTGGAACTCTCTACCAGTCCCGCTTCAAATTCGCAACAGCCTCAATACCTTCAAGTCTGAACTGAAGACTTATCTTTTCTAGCAGCTTTGTGAATGATTTGTGACACATTGTTGGAGACTGAACGGATGCACGTCACGAGACCGACACCCACGAGTCATACATCCCACGAATCCTCCAGCTCACAAGTCATACAGCCCATGAGTTTTTATACAGCTCATGAGTCATGATTAGTTCTGTCCATGGTTCGACATATAGCCCCGTGTTGTATATCTGTCGAACTCGTGGGCTGTTTTCCCCTAGTGTCGAACCCATTGGCTTTATTTGCCTAGTGTCGAACTCGTGGGTTGTGTGACCTATGAGCCTGTATGACTCATGGATTATTATTATTAATGGTATCTTTATTCAATTTATAGGATCTGTTTTCTATGTCGAACTCGTGGGCTTTATGACTCGTAGGTGTCGCTAGAGTTGGACGACCCCGACTGAACATAAAAAATGTACTTTGAACATAATATGACGAAACTAAAGTTTTGGAGAAAGCCAGGCGAGACGGTGGGAACAGTACAGGCGAAAAAATGTCTTCAGCGGGACACACGACGCAGCTTTTGGAAATTGTAGAAGACTTAGAAATATTTCAATTGAAAAAAGTAAGTAAATTGCGTCGTACTAAGGACAATGCGAAGGGTCTAAACGTAATATCTGTCACGTTCTGATATGAGCGTGTGTCTTCATTTGCGCACATACGAGTAAGTCTTTAGTGCGTGCGTCTATACATGGAAGTTCATCAGGCCCAGTAGCTTTGTGGATTTGTAGTTCTGACAAGATTTTAAGCACACCCGCTGGTTGGATGTTGATAGTTTCCATAGATGGATATGGAGATCTACCCATGTACTTGATATTAGTTAGGTCCTCACCTCTGGTAAAAACAGACGAGAACTGACTGTTTAGGATGTTGCATTTCGAAGCACTATCTTGGTATGTTGAGCCATCAGTAGACTTCAGTGGAGCTACACCAGATGAGTCACATCTTTTACTGTTGATGAAGCTCCAGAAGCGTTTGGGATTGGTGGTTGAGTCCGGGCTGACAATATCTTCTACATATTTGTGGTAAGCATCCCTACATGCTTTCCTCGTCTGCTTTTTTACAGCTAGATACTTCGTATAGTCCTCGGGAGTGTTGCTTGCCTTGGCTCTATCAAAGCATCGCTTCTTTCTGCGAGTCAGCTGCTTCAGTGAGCGAGTGATCCAAGGCTGGCTGAACCTTGTTGATGTCATTTTAGACGGAACGTGCTTTTCCATCAGATGTAAGAGGGAATTCTTGAAGTTATCCCACATGGCTTGTACTGGGCTTGTCCTGTCAAATTGATCTGTGAAGGCTTGTTGAAATGCAAGACAGTCTTCTCTAAGGGACTCCATGTCAGCATGTTTCCATAGGAATACCTTCCTTTTCACTGGTCTGCTTCTATTTGCTGCAGCTGAGGATTCCACCAACACAATATCGTGGTCGCTTATACCAGGAAGTGCAACACATTTGTTAAGAAGAGTAGGTCTATTTGTCAAGAACAAGTCAAGACAGTTGTTCTGCCTAGTAGGAAAGGACACTATCTGCTGAAGATCACAATCCTGAACCATCGTTAAGAACCTTTGCTTCACTGGCAAAGGATTCTGGTTACCTGATGATGACTGTGTTTCCCAATCAATGTCAGGTAAATTCAGGTCCCCTTCAATCCAGCAGACGGAGTTGAAGTACTGTCTGTGAAGATCCTCTATGGACTGGCAGAGGTCCTCCATGTATTTAGGGGTGCTAGAAGGAGGTCTGTACAAGACACCAGCAATAAGGGAGGCCTTCCTAGCAAGGCTAATTTTGATGAAGATCGCTTCCACATCTAGATCAAGATGCAGCCGTTCAAAGATGATGTCCTTTTTGAGGGCTATGAGTACACCACCGTATCCATCGATGCGGTCCTTCCGAATTAACTCGTAATTTGATGGAAATAATTCAGCGTTTTGAAATTTGCTGTTGAGCCATGTTTCAGTGCCCAGAATAATATCAGGATCAGAAGAATCTATGAGGTTACTGATCTCCTCTTTTTTATTTCTGGCACTCTGGAAGTTCACAGTGAGGATCCTCATCTTTCTTTTCTCAACTGAGTGTCCTCTTCTACTAGCCTGGTGGGTTGGGGATGATGATGCCATGGGAGGTCCAGGACTAGGGAGTGTTGTTGTGCCATCATCGGAACAGTTTGATGTCAGTGTGGAGAAGGTATTGCTAGTGTTGACAGCAAAAGAGTTGAAGAGGCTGGTGGAAAACTGTGGCATTCCACAGGAGGCACATTCCCATGAAACACTAGAGTTGGCGAGCGCTTCATAGACCGGTGTGGACATGGACATACACTCCACATGGTACCACTGATTACAGTCATCGCATGCAATTCCGCGCTGCTGCCATGTGACTGGGCGGGTGCAAATCTGACATGGATACTTGCTCACAGGGCCTGGGTTAAGTTAGATGCCTGATGCATTTATTAGAAGCAGCAGGGTGAGATACGTTGCAGCCAGAGCCTTACATTGGCAGGAGGAGCCAAGCATGTGAAACTGACTTTTCCTATGTACTCCGAAATGGTGGAGAGAGTTTGTTAATACCTCTAGGTCTGATGGTACTCTATTGGCAAATCCTGCTTGGGTATGCCGAGGAAAATAGCTACTGGATGTAAACCTGAGCAAAGGTGAGGTCTGTGAAGTTGCATGTTTCCCAGAAAAGATTACATTTAAGACTGTCAGAAGCAGGAGAAGGCAATGTAACTTGCCACCATCCGCCATGATTGGCTACCAAGGTGAGAGGTTAAAAACCGTAAAAGAAGCGTAGCAAATTAGTTGCTACTATTTCTGAAAAATTTGCAAATTGCTGTACTCAGTTTGTCAGTAATTAGCCAATCATGTAAGACATTGAATAATTTGTCTCATAATAAAAATCACTCAGAGAAGAGCAAGTTCTCACAACTGAATACTTGCTTGCATGACGATTGCATGAAGAGAGGATGAAGGAAGCATGAAGTCTTCTGTTGTTGGTGGTCTATACACTACAATTGCTTCAATAGAGGATCAGCTCTGTGATGGTTGCAGGCGGGGAGTTTTATACTTGACTACCTGCCACTGCCTTGTGACTTGTAAGCATTGCCACTGGTCCAACAGAACAACAACAACAACAACACAATGGCAACAAGCTAAGATCCTACTCCTTGGTCATTCCAAAGGTTGCTGGATACTTGCGCTAGTGCTGGCTGGATGAAGGGAGGATGGAAACTCCTGTTCCCACCATTACAGATTGGTTCTTGATGGCCTGTGCAACTCGCCTCTAAATGCAGTAGGTGGGACTGTGAAGGAAGAGAGCTTGTTTGAGCAGATGAAGGTTGGTCAGTATGTCAATCTAAAATCCAGCTAAATCCTGATCTGATCCACCAGCAAAACAGTCAAAAGCAGCAAAAAATGTTAGGTGTACAGCATAGAATCTAAATGATCCAATTTTGACAGAAAAAATGTGCACAAAAAAGGTTTTTTGGAGACCTAAAGAAGAGACCCCAGACACTGCACACTGCACACTGCATCTAGTTTTATTTGTGAGGTATATATAATTTTATCTTTTATTGAATTTTCTGAAATGATTTATACATTTCCTGAAATGATGTACTATTCATCCGTCATATCATAGTCATTATTGTCACTACATACACGCACACACAATCACCCACAAGACCAAAATGGCGCTACCTTATAGCAAAAAGGCTTTGAGCAAAATAATTTGGCAGTGGTACTATGACGTGACGTGACGTGTGAAGTGCGCGACATTTCCTCAGGACAATCTCATTTTTTTCGCAGTTGTATTCTCCTTCCTATCGTTTTATATTGGAGACTCACATTCATACATGACCATCGATTGATTGCTGAGTTGGAAATGTTTTATCATCTTGCATATATCGAGATATAGACGTCTTCTTATCCACGTCAAGGTGTGCATTTACTGAACTCATTTTTACCTAGTCCCATACATACATTGTTCATCTGTGCGTTTCATTACCTCTTTGCATTGGACATCTGTGCCTTCTGCCTTTTAATACTGGAACCAATATTCAATTTCTACACGGCGAGGATCACTGCTCTGTGACATTCACCGTCAAGTTTTGCTCTGTAAGTTTACAGTAAATACATTGTGTATATATTTTCATCTTTACACTTGTTTCGGTGCAAAATGGCGCCATGGTGAAATTAAAACCACTACGGACAAATAAGTGCCGGGGACAACCAGGCACCTCATCTTTCAAATTCAAACTTCCGAAAGGAATCACAACAGACAGTGTATCCTATTCTATAGATCTCATCTCGAAAGTGCATAACACTGTGCCTGAAGAACTTTCTGCCACAGACTTCTACGCAGGGGAATTGGCACAGATATACCCCGATCTAAACTCTGAGATTTGCCGCCATTTTGCCTTGCAAATAACCTCAGATAGTGTCAATGACTCGCTTCACTCTTCACGGAACAGTTCAATTGTGAACCACATAGCATCTGACAATGAAGAACAAAACACCTGCGAAATCTGTGCTCTTAAATGTAAGGGCATGGAACGCATTTGTATGAGGTGTAAAAGCCTACACTTTCGTGTCGACCAGCTGTGTATGGATGTGAAAAGAATTCAACATGCTGTCGATGCGCTACTAGACGCTCCCTCTAATGCCAGATGCCCCACACCATCAAAGTCAAATCAAACATCTTCAAGAACGCACATACCTCCCGACAATCAACCCACACCTCCCGGTACAGCGAGAAGTCCGCGCCCAAACTCATCACCTCCTACCCAACAATCTACTCGACCCCCTCCACAACAATTTCGTCTAGCTACGCAGCCACCCACATACTCCAACGCTCCACCCCCTCCTCCACAGCGACTACCTCCGCGTCATCAATACTGGCCTGTATACCGTCCTGACACAACAAATGTGAGTCAACCTCGCCTTGATACCCAACAACCCATGTCTGGTTTTGCAATGTTCAACGTACCCCCTCCCAACTTCGCAGCCCCTCCATCATGACAACACCCAACTTTTCAACAACCTGCAGCAACAACCCATTCATTCAATACGCGAGTCCGCCCTCCCCGATATACCCAGTTCACTCATCCGTCACACTATGGAATACCCCCCACCATCACGCCTCAACCCATGTTACGTCCATCCTTTGCTTCAGTAGTTCGCGGAACAAATGTTGCTATGTCCCCCTATCCCAACGTCTGCGAACTGTGTGGTGAGCCTAATCATCGGGCGCGATCATGCCGTCATGGTATCCAACTTCAATGCAGACGTTGCTCTCAATACGGTCACAAAGCAAAAGTTTGCCCCTATTAGGTAGCTGGCCACGAAGAGTGTGCCAAAGACACAGAAGTAAGTTCAGTAAACCCTCCTGCTAATGTTTTGCCAAGAAATGAGTATTCGAAATGTTCTTCTATATTATCACGTGTTAAAGGTTTAAAAATCGCTCATCTTAATGTCAGGAGTCTTGTTGATAAGATTGATGAAATTCGATTATCACTGAACAGGATTCACTTTGATTTATTATGTTTATCTGAAACATGGCTTCACGAATTGATTAGTGACGATTTGATTTCAGTTGATGATTATGTACTTGTACGCAAAGATAGAGTAGAAAAAAGACGTGGTGGAGGAGTTTGTATATACATTCATAAAACGCTATCTTTTATTATAAGACAGGACCTCTTTTCAGATTCTCTGGAAGCTGTATGGATTGAACTGTTACAAACTAGGATGGAAAATTTAATCGTTGGTTGTATATATAGACCACCCAATGCAGATAGGTTGTATTTTGATTGTTTTGGGGATATTCCTGAGAAAATAACAGATGAAAATAAAGAGAATGTGATTTTGGGAGATTTGAATTATGATTATAAGTTTGATGAAAATTTGTGTAATAATCCTATCAATTTGATTGAAAATCTGTTTTTGTTAACACAAATTGTTCACAAGCCGACGAGGGTAACAGATAAATCATCAAAGTGTTTAGATCATATACTTACCAGTTTCCCTCATAAACATACTGTCTGTAATGTAGCTAAGATTTCAATCAGCGATCATTATCTTATATATACATGTGTTGACATGAGGATAAGTACTAATAGGAAACATAAAGAAATTGTCTTCCGTGATTTTAAAGCGTTTGATGAGATTAGCTTTTTGGATGATCTTAAGAGAGTTTTTTCAATGAATGATTTCACGGATGAGGCAGAAGGAGTAAATGAAAAATGGATAAAATGGAAAACTATATTTTTACAAGTATGTGATATGCACGCCCCTTTAAAAAATGTAAGAGTTAAACAGAGATGTTGTCCATGGATCACAAAAGATATTGTAAAGCTGATTTATAAAAGAGATTATTTAAAGAAAAAATGTGAATCTCAACCTCTTTTTAAGAAGGAATATCAAAGAGTCAGAAACAGTATTACAAAACTTAGACGCAGTAGTAGAAAGAAGTATATGAATGTTATGTTAGATAAATGCAAAAATGACAGTAAGAGAGTGTGGAGAGAACTGAATAGAGTCACGGGTAGAAAACGTAAAGAAGATAACGTTCCGATGGAATTGACTGCTGATAAATTGAATGAATATTTTGTTAATGTCGGTAAACAAATAGTAGATGGTGGTAAAAATACTTTTCAATGGAATCATTCTGAATGTATTTATGAGTTTATTTTTGATTGTGTTTCTGTTGATAGCATTCGTAATTCTCTCATAAATCTTGGTAAAGATAGCAACATTGACATTCTGAATTTTGATTCTAAGTTGTTATGTATAGCTGCTCCTGTCATTTCTGAAACACTTTATATTATATATAATAAGAGTTTGACTGATGGAATTGTTCCCACTGATTGGAAAAGGGCTAAAACGACGCCTATATACAAGGGCAAAGGAAGTAAAAATGACCCTTCAAATTATAGACCAATTTCTGTCGCTTGTCATGTATCAAAAATTTTTGAAAAGCAGATTAAAGATAAAGATAAGTTATTGGCATATTTTCAGCAAAATGATTTGATTAACATAGATCAAGCCGCATTCTTGCCCCATCACTCAACTAACACTTGTCTCCATCGAGCTGTTGATGATTGGTTGGAGTCTTTTAACGATCGTGAAGTAGTTGCTGCATGTTTTCTTGATATTTCTAAGTGTTTTGATTCAATTGATCATACGTTATTATTGCATAAGCTGGAATGTTATGGCATCAAGGGCAAACAATTGAAATGGTTTTCTGATTATTTAACTGGTAGGAGTCAAAATGTTTTTTGCCATGGCCATCTCTCAACATCCAAAAGTATCACGACAGGGGTACCACAAGGGAGTGTACTTGGACCTATACTTTTCCTTATATTTATTAATGATATTTCAGAATCTGTATATTCATGTTCCTGTAATGTATTCGCAGATGATGTAGTAATTTATTGTTCGCATAAAGATACTGATAGAGTTACATCAATGTTGCAAAATGATCTGAACTCAATATATAGATGGTACAAGAGAAACAGATTAAGTATTAACTTAGATAAGACTAAGGTAATGTTATTAAGTCCACGGTGCTCCAAAAGTTTGAACATTTTTCTTGATGGAAAAAGGATTGAACAGGTTCACGATTTTAGGTATTTGGGTGTTATGATAGACGACCATCTTCAGTGGGATGCACACGTACAAAATTTAGCCAAATCTATATCTATGAAATTATTTATGTTACGCAAAATGAACCAATTTTGGATAAAGATTCACTTAAACTTTTGTATACTGCCGTTATTCAACCGTGTATTGATTATTCATGCTCCGTTTGGGGAAATTGCTCTGTTAAAAATAGAAATATTCTTTATCGATTACAAAAGAGGGCAGCACGAATTATCACATCAAATTTTGATTACGGAAATGCAAATGGGAATGACATTATCAAGGTTTTGAATTTACAAGCATTTGAAAATAGAAGGAATTATTTTTTGTCAACGCTCATGTATAAATGCATCCATGGACTTGCCCCCACCCGAATGTGCAATAATATTGAGATGATTTTTGACAGGCATGGGTTTAATACAAGAGCAGCTGATTCTTTGAATGTGGTACCACCTAAACCGAATGTAGAGTGTTTTAAAAGCTGCTTTAGATATGCAGGAGGAAAGGTATGGAACTCACTACCAAATGTTTTAAAGAATTCAAAGTCATTATCAACTTTTAAATTGTTATATAAGAAAATGTATTTTCACTGATTTTATCAAACGGCCTGTTTTTACATAATATGTACCATATTATTTTTTGTCACACTGTGTAACCCAAACTTGCCTGGTGCAAATTATGGATGCATGAATCCTTGAATGTGTGTTATGGGTATACATGCATTCGACTGTTTAGGTTAAACGGGCATGACTGCCAGATTGTATGTAATCTATTTATTAGTGTAGATTTTTATATAGAATTTCTATCTGCTTTTTATGATCGTGGGCTTGTTGATTCAAGTCCTTTCTGGCAGAGTTTTTACATTCCTTTTGTACACCAAATGGTCTGATTGTGTATATAATCTTGCATCATTTTATTCACTGTTTTAATATATCCTTTTTTATCATATTGTTTCGTTATATCATACATAGATCTGGTTACTACTGATTTCAATTGGACGTATTGCTCCTTTCAGCTCTGATTGCTTGTTTGTAGTGGTTTTTATGCTTATTTATGTAACATGATTTTTATTTTTATATAGTTAGATTGTACAGGACCTTGATGTAAAACAGCATTCACTTGCTGATCTTGTTATCCTGTCAAAATATGTTGAAATAAATAAATAAATAAATAAATAAATAAATAAATAAATAAATAAATATTTCTGCACTTCGACTAAGTTTGTATTAAAATGAGAATGATCTGCTGAATCATGCATGATTGAGCACACAATCAAATTCAAGTGGTCGCTTATCAAAAGTCACAAGAGTCATTTTGGGGGGTCTGTGAAAACTTCTATTTCATTGTGTAGTATTGTTTAAGCGATGTTGTTTTATCATTTATTGTTAAAACCCCTCACACCTAATCCTGTCCTAATATTTTTTTTTTTTTTTACAATTATCTCAATACAACTTAAAATGAAAATAGTTTTGATCAACCCTAGTAAAACTGCAAAATATGTTTAGTTTATTAAAAGAATTGGCGTAAACATTGTTACCAACATGTAACAGCAATGACACTTTCAAAATTGAGCAAGAGATGCAAAAAATGTACTGTTGATTTTTAAAGCGGGAGGGGGGGGGGACAAAAATCAGTACAAAACGAAACAAAATTGGCTGAAAAATATTTCATCGTTAATGTGTGCTCACTCGTGCATGACTGAAAAGATCCCTCTCACTTTTACTCGGAAGCTATTCAACAAAGCCCCGTTGTACAGAGCCTTTCAAACCAGAGTTACCGCCACAACGTCCGGGAAATCTTTTCTACCCTTCCTGTTAAAACTGTCCATGCAAAATGTAACTCAAAATTGTCGCAGTAACTTTTGATAAAAGTAACCGCGTTTTGTGTTTGTGTGTGTTGTGTGTTTTATTGAAAGGGAAATGGGATTTGATGCAGATTTTGTACCGGCGAAAGATTGATCATCTAGAACCTTTGGCAAAAAGTGTAAAGACATATCGTTCATTTTCATATTTTTAACCAGTCACTGCCAGCGATAATATTGTATGTATCTGGTGTTTCTGTGCTTCTATTAATAAAATGGAAAATATGGTGGTACTTTGCGTAATTGGGAAGAAGTAAATAAACAATTATGATTACAGAAACATTGTTTTCAAGGTTTGTGGGCAAATTATTACCCTAAAAGACGTGCATTCGAGGAAGATTTATGCTCATTCTGTGACTGTTTTACAAAATTTAGAATGTAAAAAAAAAATTAGAGGCCATTAAAAAATCAACATTCCCGAGAAACAAAAAAGTTTGAGAGCTACTGTATTATCATCTGAGACATTGACTTCAACGCGTATTGGAGATCATGGAGAATCTAAATTCAAATTACATCATGGAGCAGTTTATCCTAAGGAGCAATTAATAGATTTTGTTTGGTTTTGTTTCTTGTATGATTTATGATTTAGTTCTTTTTGAAATCAAAGTTCGCATTAATTTTGGAATTGCCTTGAAATAAAGAATTTTGGAAGGATATGAATACTTTGAGAAGGATAATAAAAAGTTTAGATTGACAGGATAATAGGCCAACACGTGGATATAGAAGGTAATTCTCACAGACTGAAATGGTATAATATACTAATTTTAATAACCAAATCTATCATATACAAAGCAAGCTTAAAATTGAGATTACCGTCATTGGCAGAAACTGAAGAGTACATTAGGTACATATAAGTGAGGGAGAAAAAAAAATCCATTAAAAGAAATAGATTGGGTTTGCATTTATTGAAATGGGAGTGTTTTGAATATTACAAATAATTACTTTCTTCCCTTCCTCCGTAGACGTTTATGTTTCATCTTCTTTCTTAACATTACACGGCGATACCTGATGTCTCCTCGTGACAGGTAGGTCTTACGTAATCTTAATGTATTATTATCATTTTTGATTGTGAGTTTCGTGTATGCCTGTGTTTATATTGGTAATTGTTCTTTTTTTTTGGTAAAAAGTGGTTGTGCTTAGGTAGTAAAATAGTAATATAGTAATTAGTAGGAATGGGGAGGAAAGGATATAGGCCCTAATTATGTGGATGGAGTGGGTTTCTTTTGTTTGTTTGTTTGTTTTTTTTTTTGTTAGGGCAGTTCATACATAGTAAAGTAGTATATGGTTAGGAAGAGTATATTTATGTTAGGTATCAAGGGAGAATTATTTGGGGGATTAGTTTGTTATATATATATATATATATATATATATATATATATATATATAAATACTTCCATTCATTTTTCTTCGGTAATTGCTGTGCTATTGCCGTTTTATTTGTTTCATTGAAACATGAAACTGTATATTTTGGTCATCTTTAAAAGAATTTATTCTCTTATTTTCTACACTGATAAAAAAGTGAATTGATGTTTCTTCTATTTCAGTGGAAATAAAGACATTATACAATGTATATATATACATATATAAACAAGGAAGGAAAAACTGACCAGTAACAATTGTAATAATAAATAGCGAAAACTTTGAGCAAAGAAAATGGGTTTTCATCGGTCTCAGGTTCGAATCCTGATGAAAACCCATTTTCTTTGCTCAAAGTTTTCGCTATATATATATATATATATATATTGACAATGTGGGATGTCATTGTAAGTACAGATATAACTCGCAATAAAATATTTTGAGTGCTATTAAGAAGTATGGTGTCTCCACTGTGTGTATACTACTATGTGCATATAAAATCATATATATGTACACTAGTAAGTGGATGTAAATCCCATATAAATATATATGTGTATTTGTGTGTGAGTGTGTGTCATGAGCGGTGTGTGTAAGTGCACGTGTGTGAAATTGTGTGATTGTATGATGGATTTTCATCGTTATTTGTTCCTGTTGGTACTTCCGCAAACACTAATCACTCTAGTCACCTCATCGTTTTGAAAACAGAACAATAAACAATCAACTGAGACAATATGGACTCCACAAACGCCAGTACTCACAGGTATCTAAGAAAATCTAAGTATTTGCGTTTAATAAGTTTCAGTATGAATAAATTTCAATGTGACTTGAGAGACTAACTGTAAGGGCAGATACGTAAAATACGTAATCTAAAATTGGGTAATCGAGAACTCGTGTGTACAAAGACAATCATAGGAAGATCTGCATCGAATACAGTTTTAATCTATACACAGGTTGACGATTTCCATGTGCTGAGTGGGATTTTCTCCTCTTGGTCCTTTTCTTTGACTGCCTCGAAGGAGCATACCCTGGCTGCTTTCGTTTGCCATTGTATGTCGACGGTATGAAGTCAGATATAAGTACAGTTTGCTGCTTTTTGTCCTTAGCAGGCAGCCTAGAAGCGTGCATTTGCGGCTTTCTCTTGTTCTTGGTTTCAAATGTGGAGTGAACCGAGGTTGTGTTTCGCTTGTCATTTTCAGGGGGCGGCCCATAAAAGTAACTTTGAGGTTTTCTCTTGCCCTTGGTACAAGATGTGGAGTGTGCCGAGATGGTGTTCTGGTTGCTGTTCTCAGAGGGCGGCCAAGAAGGGTTCCTTTTTCTCTTACCCTTTGTTCCAGGCGTGGAGTGGGCTATAGTTGTTTTCTTCTTTCTCCTCTTAGAGGGCGGCCTTTTATGTTTCTCCGGATGCCCAGACGGAGCATGCCCTTGCTGACTTCTCTTGCCCTTTTTAGCGGTTTGAAATGTTGTGTCGGTCCTAATAATTTTTGGCTGTTTTGTTGGTGGAAAGACGTTCACCACGCAATCCCTGCAATAGTAAGCATGTAACAATAAGAGGCATGTTAATCGATGTTAAGAGGAACTACAAAACAAGGCATACTTTAAAAAAATCAATACAAGTAAATCATAGCTCTTTTGACCTTCGACCTCGTCCATCTGAGCAAATATTCAAACTTTACCGGTGTCTTTAGATGATGTACCTGCGGTGTATTTTTTTTTTTTGTGTGTGGTCATAGCTCAAAGCTGTGGTAAGTTAAAGCACACAATTGTCATGTAGGCCCTACATCACTTATCAGATGCTGTTTCTCAATTTGTACTTGCGTATACATATCGGATTCAGCGGATAAGTTTCTATTTTGTGAAAGCTACAGTGCATGTATGTACAAGGAAAGAGCTCCACACAGTCGAGAATGTTCCAGGCAGTGCACACATTATATCATTTAGTTACTGCTGCATAATTATACAGTAGAAAGGATAGAAGTAGAGTATGATTAAGCACAATTAGCCATTTCGTAATCAGCTCATGTGCCCATGTTTCTATTAAAGTTGGTTGGGCATTTAATCATTTTCGAAGTGACTTAATATCGAGCTTTAGATCTGCGGTGCGGACGATACGACAACGCAGCTTCCCTGGTTGAAAACTAGAAAGAGCTGCCCTCGCGCAATGCAGAACACAATTTTCAGCCTTAAAGGGATTGTACAGTACTGGTTGAGATGAAAATCCAGGTTTATAACATTTCTAAATAAGATAATTAGAAACTTCAAATATGAAAGAGCATATAACTTTAAGAAGGACTCAACGTTTGTTTGATGAAAACTGGTTTTCAAATGGCTGACATATCCAAAAAATAATCGCCTTTTATTAAGATCTCTTTGTTTTCACCTTGTTTTTGTCTTTGATATCTCTGCCATTTCAAAACCGATTTTCATCAAATAAACTTTGATACCCATTAGAACTGCATGCTCTTGGACATATCAGAGTGGTTTCTGAATATCTCGCAAAATGTTAAAAGCCAAATCCTCACCTTAACCAGAACTGTACAGTCCCTTTAATACTGTTGTCTTCCGCGTTCGTGTTGCAGTTCTAAAGCTCGCTGATATAGGTTTTCCAGTCTAACTCTTCGCCTTTTCAGTCCAATTTCTTATTGCTGTATTACGTCAGCAAAATTCATCCCAGATGACATGTTCGGTATATCAATTCAATTTCAATTTCAATTAAATGATCTCTTTATTCATATTTTGGAGGATTCGGATTACCTTAACTTCAATATAAACTGAAATTCGCAAGACAAGCACAATTTCGCAATTCATTCAATTCAATTAAGAATGATACAATCACTTGATCACGTATAGCTGCGCTCGTTCGTCCATTCGATTTCATTTTTGTGTCTTCAATTTGACATGTACTGCAGCCAATTTAGGAGACATGTCTCTGCTTTTATTTTTTTGATTTATACCATTATATACATTTGTTTTGTAAGCATCATACTATTTCATACTTTCATATTCATTCTTTATACTTTCTATCAATTCAGTTCTATCAATGTGTTTTTGTCTTAGTGTGCGATATCATTTATTCAAATGGACATTAATCTCAAGTTTGTTTTGACATTAATTGGGAGAAAGAGGTTCCAATTTACATCGTGATTAATTTTGTTTCGTATGTGATTCATCCTTTTCATTTGGGTGAGTGTTAAATGTTAATCATGATTAGGATTATAGTTCTTGGATCAGTTCTAGCCAGCATGTACGTGATCACGTGTCTATATCATTCTGCTTTTACTTTTTACTTTGCAGTAACCAAATTATTTTGAACAATAGCTATATATGTTCCAATGTCCTTGTAATACATTAAACTTTTTTCCTAGAACTTATATCGACAACAAAAATTTGATACTGGAAATAAAATCTGAATTGAATTGAAAATTGAATTGAATTGATATTTTTAATGTTGTTTTACCAAACCAATATTTGACACCTGTATTATGTCTTGCCTCCGCTATACGGGCGAGACAACAGTCCACAGTTTCACAAACTTTAAAAGCGTCTGTTTCCGTGATATTTAGTACGAGCTTCCTTTTTTTTATGGATGACATGGTCGGTCTCATATAATAAGGATAGAAACATGATTATGGTTGGGTGTTTGTTGCAATAGGTAAGAAGTAATTGAAAGATGCTAATCACTTGCAATCAATTATTGTAATCGCAATTCTTTTTATGGGCTTTATAACAGTGACTCGTATAGTAACGTATACCTAAAGTTATTGGTCTGCTGACCAATTACAGAGTTTCCGCTCATCCCTTCCGCATCCACCGATACTGTCGCTCCCGACTGCGTTGTCCCACCTCTGCTGGTGGCTACACGAAAAGAAAAGAAGATAAAAAATTCAATTCATGCATCCTTTATTGAAATGATCAAAGACTTTTACTGATTCCAGGTTACACCAGTTTACATGAAATGAAACAGTAAGTCTTGGTCCCTGGTGGAACCGTAGGCAGTTTTGGATGTCATAGTCGACATCTACAATGCAACTACTTACAATAAGATATGGGTCGTACGAATAGCCTTCTCCTTCTCGGATGCAGGGGTATCCGTAAATTTGATCTTCGCGACTTTCATTTCTTCTGATTCGAAGCTTGTATGCTACACTTATATGAGTATTGTTATCATTGTGTGGAATTGACGTCTAATTTGTTGACTTCATCATTTTATTACTGCAGATCTCTATGTGATAAATTACAATGTAATGTACAGTGTGTATCAAAAAAAAAAGGTAATCCCACTTTGGAGGGTTACTATTTAATAATTGTCAGCTAGTGAGAGCACACTTTTAATTGTGAGGAAAGGGGAACTCTTCCTCTTTTTATTGATACCTATTTATGTTGATAAATGTCATGCATTACTGAGCAAATGAACTTTAAAGACAACAATGACAAATTGCACTTTTTCCAAGTTTGCGTGTTATTGTGAAGGAACAATGCATGTCTCACTGAAAGTATGAGATCTGTCAATGAAAGTGGCCAAAGAGGCCAGCCTGTACGAATGTAGATTTGTGTTTAGGGTTTGTGCTTAGGGTTTTTTCTAACCTTTTATGGTTCATAACCTTTAAGATGGCCACCTGTAGGATAACTAAAGTCACTCCCACAGAGGCCATTCCACACAATCCATTTTCTCTGTTCATATTCAACACATAGCTCGCAGCGACAAACCATGTCTTGAATATGAAGAGAGAAAAATGGATAATGGTTTAGCCTTTATGGGAAGGACCAAGTTTTCAACAACGTGGCCATGTGAAGGCTATGAACCATAGGTTAGAAGAAACCCTAAACACGAACCTGCAGTCGTGCAGGCTGGCCTGATGATTCGACCACCTCCATTGACAGATCTCATCCATGCAGTGAGATATGCATTGTTTCTTCACAGTAACATGCAAATTTGGAAAACGTGCAATTTATCATTGTTGTCTTTAAAGTTCATGCGCTCAGTCATGCATGACATTTATCAACATGAATAGGTATCAATGGAAAGAGGAAGAGTTCCACTTTCCTCTCAACCAACATTTCACTCTCTATAGCCGACAATTATCAAATAGTAGCCCTCCAAAGTTGGACTACCTTTTTTTGATACACACTGTATAGCACTGTCCAATTCTTGTTGTAGATAACATACATGCATGTTAAGCGACACAACGGTAAAACGCGTACGTTAATGCAATAATGAGTGTACATTTATATTCATGTTTATTACATTCCCCACCTTTGCACTGCACACAACCCCTTCACAAGCATTGCACACAAGCACACAAATGCTCTCTATCTCACTCACACACAACACGCACACGTACCCATCAAATACAGTCATATACTCGTACATTCACATGCACAATACAAAGAAACACTGCTCTATTCAACTCAACCACAATATCTTATTGCAACATAGACGGCTCATGACAATATTCATTCTGATCATGGTATAACATGTAATCCCAGTTACATTATTTCAGATTTCAATGATCCTTTCATTTGTCCTTTAGATTCTATTTCAAGTCACTCAAATGATTCTTCTGGCAACTCCCAATGTAAAAATAGAAAAAATAATTATAATCATATTACATATTATTTTAGTATATTTCATTGGAATTTTAGAAATTTAAATAAACATATGGATTAATTTTAAATACTTCTTCATTCTTTAAAAAAAAAAAAATCCCTTCTCTGCAATCGGTATAATATTTTTGTTAAATTACTAAACTAAGCAGTGCTGGTAACAATCTCTCTCTTAACATTTCACTGAAAACACACATCTTTACAATTGCAAATCCAGTTGTCAATTTTCCAACCATTTACACAGATCAGGTACAGTATCAGCGAGGAGGAAGATGTAAAAAAAATGCCTACAAGTACCTTTAAAGTAAGTGAAATGGATACTTACGGGCATATTACATATTATGGGGTTTGGTAGTTTTCGAACATGATTGTATGGACAAGAACACTTAAATTTTCTGGCTTATCACTTCCTTTTATGAAAGTGCCAACTGCAGTATACCATGGTATACATGTATTCATAATGACTATTGCCATACTCTCGGCACCCCCTGACCCATTCAAAGGACTTGTAGTTCATGAATTACTATTTTTAACAGTAAACACATCAGGAAACATTAGCAT
Organism: Diadema setosum; assembly: GCF_964275005.1. Taxonomy (NCBI): domain Eukaryota; kingdom Metazoa; phylum Echinodermata; class Echinoidea; order Diadematoida; family Diadematidae; genus Diadema; species Diadema setosum. Next base: position 22,736,674 of record NC_092693.1, read on the forward strand.
CATTATATGAAGGTGAAAGTTCGTACACTTATACATGCGGGGGACTAGGGGTGTGGGCGCATTTTGGGGCCCGTACTTTTTGATATGTCAATGATAACATTTTCTGTTCTTGTAAACGTTCATATCCTTTTACTTACAGATGATTCCAGTTGTGTTATTTCACCATGAGCCTCCTGGATAAGTTCAGGTAGACTCTCACGATCTGACGAATGGCACACACTTATAATAAGTCCACGCATTAGAATTACCACCTATAAATAGTTCAAAATTTATCATTAGTAAATCAATATATGCTTACCTTGGGATTGGCATTTTACTTGCTACATCTTTACATCTTATCTTCTCAAAGCTTATCACTAACCTTGCGCTGTAAAAGGTCGTTTTTTTTCTTTGCGCCGATCTTGCTTTTTGAAGGGGCTTCCACCCTTTATCATGTGAGAAGAAGCATCGCTGGCCTGTGTGTCTGCCAAAGCTTCTTTCTTCCGATCTGTGACAATCCTGGAGCAACATAGCAACAGTAGTGATGTGTCAGCGGCAGTCCTATAAAGACCACTGATTGTTTTTATGGGAGGGGTATTACTAAGGGCGAATTCCTCTAGGAAATTTGATTGGTTGATTGATTGACTGGATGATATAAATGAATTTCCATGTTTGGGAAAAAACAGTGATTAATACTATATTTTTTCAGTGATGTTAAATGGTATTCAAACTGGATACTTCTACTTTAGCAACAAATGGTAATACAAAACAGTCATGAAAAAAAAAAATGGGGAGGGGCTCGATTAAAAGCACAGCTTGTATTAACTAACGCTCCCTTTCCCGAAAATTGGACACATAAAAAATCATAATTATAGAAATTAACATAATGATTTGAATCTAAAAATGAAGCTTAATTTTCATTCCATTTCATTCTTTCACTTCATTTATTTCCACTTTCATAATCGTTTTACAAACGTTGCATTAAAAAACAAACATACAAACAAACAAGAACGCATGCTGTCAAATATGACAGTGGAGGAATCATGAGAAGCGCAAAGTACATGAAGTAGACTTATTGAAAATAATCCCCTAACAAATATCATGATGTAAATATGCGTAATCATATATCATTTGTAATTGGATTGAAACAAACATGAATACAAAATGCGACAAGATTCACACCTTGAAATCAAGCCAAAATATGGATACGTGTTATTATAAGAGAAAATATGAAAAGAAGAAAACTCTTTGGTTTTTCATCAACTTGTAACTTGGTTGCATAATTTTCTTACTATCTTACTAATTCGGAAAATTAATATTCAAATTATTCCATAAAATGGTACCTTAATAAAACATTGATGACTGCGTTCAAGATGTGCGATTTAATGGGAGATGGATATTCTGAGCTTTCCTGGTGCTATGATCATGAATTGAACTATTCAGGGTAAAATAATCAGAGAATACATCAGGTAGAAGACTATCATTAAATTTGTACATGAATATTGCAGGCTCAAAGAAATCAAATCTTGATGTAATATTTGTGTTTCTTAAAACAGAGGTAAACTTGGGAAAACAGGTTGAATTGGTTATTAAACGTACTCCTTGTTTTTGAAATGTATGTATTCGATCAATATTCTGATTAAAAGTGAAACCCCATACATACAGCAATTAATATGTGGTGAAATCAAAGTATGGTATAACAATTTCAGAACATTTCTAGAAAGATACTGTAATTAATACAAAAACCCCTATGTTTCTTGATACAATACTGGCTATATAATCAATATGATGATTCCAAGATAATTGTTCATCTATAATTACTCCTAAGAAATTTGTTCTTTAAATTCTATCTATTTTCATATTCTTAAAATACATTTGCAAATTTTGGTCTGTAATAATTCACATACCAAATAAAATAAAATTAGTTTTATATATCTTCAGAATCAACTTATTGGCTTCCATCCAATCACTAATGTTATGCAATTATCTATTAACAATATCAAACAGTTTATTTGGATCTTAGTCTTTAGAAAATACAGTGGTATCATCAGCAAATAAAACATAACTGAAAGGTTGAGTTGGTAAAGGTAAATCATTCATAATTATGAATCATATAAATCTACCTTTATAGGAAGGATGATAGAATAAAAGAAAATGAACAACTTCAGGTGGAAGAGGAGAAAGATAGAGAAAGCAGAAGATAATCGAGTAGGAGGAATAATAATTTCAAACAGAATACCTTTGTTGTACTCTTGTCCTGAATTGTGTCTTAAAGCTAATCAAACTAGATAATTCTTTTTATCTTGGCTTCGATGAATTCTACTGAGAAGTTAGGCCCAGTGAATTATCGTATATAATATAATTGTTAGCAAACATTTCGTCGCTTGCCCGGAAGAAGGGAACGAGCGCGCGAATATTCGTAAAAATAGATTTCGAGAAAATCGAAATTTAAAGTTTCAATTGACTATATCTTTGATATTTGAATATCAATACTGCTGAAAATTCACAAGTGAACAGATAATATTCCAATTTGGTACTAGCTAAAGTGGCTATAATGAATAATCTACAAATTTTATGATATTGCTTATGATCTTACCTCATGCAGGTCTTTTCTCGAAATCTATTTTTACGCGTATTCGCGCGCTCGTTCCCTTCTTCCGGGCAAGCGACGATTTAATGTTTAAAGGTAAATTCAACGAACTGCAGTGTCTTGTTGGAAACAGATATCTTTTTAACAAATCAGTACTGCTGATGATAGTATTGAAGGTCATTACTATTAAATTTGTAGATCAGGGCCCGGTTTTATAAAATTTGTTAACAGTGACCACTGACAGTGACAAGTTGTCATAGTTGTTACAAGCTACTGAAATCCTTGCGTCTGATTGACTAGGAGCAAATTTCTCACAAAAGTGTGTCAGTTGTCACTGAAAACAAGTTTTGTGAAACAGGACCCTGTTTCACAAAACAGCATGTTCCTTTAAAAAAAAATCCTTAAAAAAAACAGCATTTCCTTTTAAAACAAAAATCACACACGTTTTAAATTATTAGAATTTGGTGCAAACGAAAAAAAAAAAAGAATAGAACCTTTCCGATTTTTTTTTTTTTTTTTTGTAAATTAAAGTTTACTTGAATTACCCATGACCATAAGTCCCTAAAGTGAAGAGGGAAGAATTAAAAAAAAAAAAATCAGGTAAAAAAAAAAAGAAAAAAAAGTGCAGGCTGTGGAAAAAGAAACATTTTGGTTTATCTATTATTCCAGACTTTCTTGATAGGATTTTACAATGATACTGTCAAAATTCTCTTTCCAACTTTCATATCAATTGATAAACCTTAAAAGCAGCTGAATTCACAGTACCTCTGTGTTTGGGACTGCATGTTGACAAGCGCACTCCCCCAGACAATACATGTAGTCGAACAACTACCTGATCTGCATGAATACTGTGAATCTACTTCGAAATAAAATAGTCTCTCATTTCAATCCCGAGAACATGTTGCTTTTCTATATGAGATGCATACTCTAATCAGCGACAGCCAATTGAAACTTATGACACAATAATTGTTGATTTGTCAAAGTTTATTCCCATTTATTATGTAATTTATAGTGACTTTAATATGGCAAAAACTGGAGCTGGTGATGATCCACATTGTTACCGCGGTGCTACGCATACGTGTGCACTATACTGCAACACCTCTCATTGAACTGTGCCATCAAAATCAGTATAGCAATAGGTATAGGTAGTTTAGTTCACAATTCAAACATAACTAAAGTGATAACTGCAAATATATATATATACACTGTTGCTGTAGTTATATGCACAAAAAGACCTTTGCACCTCAAAAAAAAAAAAAAAAAGCCTTTCCTTCATATCTATCTATCATCACGATTATAGGTAGCCCGACCAGACGCTGTTAATACGCTGTGCGAATTTACACTTTACAGCAACTGGGCTGTGTATACACCTAGTTAGATTACAGTGTCTGTTACAGGTTGCATGTGCAAGGAGTTTTAAAAGGCAGAATAGCGCTAAATACTTAGTGCCAATAGTGAGCAAATACTAAGGGTTTTCGACAATTTCAACAGCATTTACGGGGGATTTCAGATATATCTCAAAACAAAATGCCAACAAACGAATATGTCAAACTTACGATTTGTTCCTCTTCGGTGTGGTTTTCAACATGGTATAAGGGAACTACACGTACGTCACGTCTATATGTATCATCAAGCGTGTACCGATGTCTTAGTCAAATGCGTACGCGGGCGCACGGCGCAAGTTTCCTATAGAGACCTATGCTATCGACTCCTCTTTGGCGCTTACGCCGTGGCCCACTTCCCCGAGTCCGAAGTCCGTCCGATCCACTGTCGTGGCTCATGATTCGGCTCAGGGGGATGACAGCTTTGGCAAATTTCTTTTGCGATGTCACAAAAAGGAGAACACACTGCACACACCCTGGCATTGAGACAGACTGCGTGATGCGCAGAGAAGACAACGAAGGCAAAGTTACTATCAACGCCTATGGAGCGGCATAGCTTGAAAAATTAGAGGAATTGTGCATTTTGTGATAAAAGCACCAAATTTCACACACATGTTGACAATTACATTTGAAATAAATTCAGATATTGGGCCATCGTAAATAGCGCCCTCAACGGCCATGGCAGCCATTTTTCAAAATGGCCGCCATAAATGCCATTTTTCGTAAAAATTTACAAATTTCAGAAGGGAGAAATCAAAAAGATTTTGCAAACGAGTTGGAAATAGCATTCAAAATAAATTTACATATTGGGCCATCGCAAATTACGCCCTCAACGGCCATGGCAGCCATTTTGTAAAATGGCGGCCGTAAATGCCAGTTTTCGTAAAATTTTACAAATTTCAGAAGGGAAAATCAATAAGATTTTGCAAACGAGTGGGATATACCATTTGAAATAAATTTAGACATCGGGCCATCGCAAATTGCGCCCCCTAACGGTCATGGTAGCCATTTTTTTCAAAATGTGACCCTCCATCACAAAACAAACAGAAAGTCGCCAGACATGAAATTTTATTTAAGAGCATATTATGAAAGAGCAGACTTTAAGCTTTAAAATGATGTATAACTCAAATCAAATGGACTGAGAAAAGAGGCTCTGAAGTACAGTGTCTATTCAAGTGCTTAATCTTTACCAAGCCATGCTGGCTGAATGATGAATTGGGACAAAAAACAGGATGTAAACCACTGGAGTAACAACAATGAAGGGATTATCAGATTAAACCAAAATTGAGCATGCCTTATTAACACATTCTGTCCTCAATTAATGCCAACTTTCAAAGCAGTAGCATCATCCTTTCAAAAGTTATACGAGTTGAAAGTGAAGAGTGTGTACAAGGTTTTTAAGTAATGAAAAGGGGACTCTTAAAGACACACTTGCTCTTTCAGAAAATATGAAAAAGTCAAGATCGGCTCAGTTGACCTATTTCACCTATTTTCAGTCCTTGCACAAAATCAGTGTGTGCGACTTTTTGTTCGCTTTGTGATGCACGGTCACAAATGGTCGCCATAAATGCAATATTTCTTTTTCTTTTATGAAGATGTCCTAACGCCGGAAGAAGACAATAATAAAAAATTTTTGCGCAAGTTGACAATTACATACAAAGAAGTTTAGACATTGAGCCATCATAAGCTGTGTTCTCAATGGCTTTTTCAGCTATTTGTCAAAATGGCTATAATAAACTCTTCTTTTTTTGTCTTGAAAATTTGCTTAACTTCAGAAGAAGACAGTAGAATACTCACAGAGACATTATACAATCTGAAATATGGTGTTAAAGAAATCATTTGAGGAACAACTAAAACGAACAAGGCAAATGCTTAACGATTATATCTCACCAATGTTGAATGCATATTTTAGGTGGCAAACATGAAAAATTTCCGAAAAAGAGTAATATGAATATCCAGGGATAATGGCGCCATGTATTAACTTTGACAGTAACACCATATCATTGAATATATGGGACTAAATGACGTGTCTCTGTTCTAAAATGTAACTTCCTAAATATTCTTAAGACAGATACGAAAAAATGGCCTTTCATTTTACGAAAAGAGCTAATTTAGTAGCTATGCTTCCATTAAAACACATACCTTTGATGTCCATACTGTTAGCCGTCACACGAGAAATACTGCAATTAGAACTAAACTGAAAACATGAATTTAGAACTAACCCATCAATGAAGCCTTTTTTTAAATTTAGATTTCTTTGAACACCATATTGCATTAGATATAATGGCTGTTTAGCAGTATTCTATTGCTTTCTCCTTCTGGAATAAGCAAATAAAAAAAAAGGAGTGTGTGGAAGCCATTTTGACAAAGAGCTGCCATAGCCGTTGGTGACGATGTTTAAATGGTGGCTCAATATCTTTATTTCAAATTCAAATTCAAATTCAAACTGGAATTTATTTGAATGTCTTTTGTCAATTTGCACAAAAAATTGTACTGTCTTCTTCTGGTATTATCATATTTTCAAGAAATAAATAGCAACTATAGTGGCCATTTGGAAAATGGCTGCCATGGTCGTTGATGGTGCCATTTGCAATGACCCGATATATTATTTTCTTTTGAATATGATTTTCAACATATGTACAAACTTCATTGATTTTCTCTCTGAAATTAGCGAATCTTTCAAAAAGAAGAAGAAGAAGAAGAAGCTGACATCCATGGCCGTCAGCATGGCCCTTGAGGGCGCCTTCCAAGAAGACCTTATACTTAGATTTATTTTTGAGCATAATTTTCAACTTGTTTACAAAGTCTTATTGACTTTTCCTCCTGACGTCAGCAAATTTTTGCCTAAAAAAGGGGGGCATCCATGGCAGCTGTTGAGGGTGCACTCTTAGATGGCTTATTATCAAATTCAGTTTGAATGTAATTTTCCACCTTTGTGGATATTCTGATTGACGTTTGCAACACTTTACGAAAAGAAGACATTTATGGTGGTCATTTTGAAAAAATGGCTGGAATGGCCATTGAGGGGGCAATTTGCAATGGCCCAATAAGTTTACTTTTAAATGTAATTTCCCACTTGTTTGCAAAATCTCGTTGGCTTTCCCTTTTGATTTTAGTAAATCTTTTCGAAAATATAGCATCTATGGCAGCCATTTTGAAAAATGGCTGTCGTGACCGTTGAGGGCGCAAAATTCCGATGGCCCAATATCGAGATTTATTTTAAATGTTATTTCCCATTCATAACCAAAATTTCATTGACTTTTCCTTTTGAATTGAAATGAAAAAAGTGGCACTTATGGTGCCCATTTAAAAAAAAAAATGGGTGCCATAGCCATTGATAGCGCAATTTTCAATTGCCCAGTATCTGGATTTATTTTGGATGTAATTTCCCGCTTGTTTGCAAAAAAGAAAAAAGAAACTAGCTATCCCTTCTGAAATTTGCATTTTTTAACAAAAAATGGCATTTATGGCGGCCATTTTGAAAAAAATGGCTACCATGGCCGTTGAGGGCGCAATTTCCGATGGCCTAATATCTAGATTTATTTTGAATGTAATTAACATTTATGGGCAAAATCTTATTAACTTTTCCTTTCTGAAATTTGCAAAATCATCGAAGAAGTGGCACATTACTTAGACAACCATTTTGAAAAATGGCTGTCTTGGACGTTGAGGGCGCAATTAACAATGGCCAAATATTTAAATTCATTTTGAATGTAATTTTTCGACACGTTTTGAAAATCTTATTGATTATCCCTTCTGAAATTTGTAAGTTTTTACGAAACTATTGATGGCGTTTATGGCGTTTATGGCCATTTTGAAAAATGGCTGCCATGGCCATTGAGGGCGCTATTTCCGATGGCCCGATATCCAGATTTATTTTTAATGTAATTTCCCATTTGTAACTAAAATCTTATTGACTTTTCTCTCCTAAAATTAGCAAATTTTACGAAAGCATGGCATTTATGGCAGCCATTTTGAAAAATGGCTGCCATGGACGTTTAGGGCGCTATTTACGATGGCCCAATATCTAAATTTAATCTGAACGTGATTGTCAACCTGTGTACGAAGTTTTGTGCTTTTATCACAAAATGCACAATAAATTGTTCGGCTATGCCGCTCCACTCTACTAGTAGACGGCGAGTTGTCACAATATTGGGGTGTTCTTAAAATTTTCTGTAGATTTTGATTTTTTTGTGCTAATACCCCTATTTTGGGAGCGCTGAACACGAATCCACTTGTTGCCATTTTTCTAACAGACGTCTTCAGCCGTTGCCATGGCAACGCATCATTTTATTTAAAAGAATGTGTATTCTTTATTAAACATCATAAAAACATGCAGTAAACACCGAAATAAGTCAATATAAAAATATCTTTAATCAAGTCAAAAATCACAATTCTTATAATGCCATGGTTACCTCATAACAAAGATGGTTGCCATGGTAACATCTACTTTTAAAGAAAATAACAATATTTCTATAAAAAAGCAAGAAAATATGACAAGATCGAGTGGAATATTAATTACTAACTACTATCATGATTATCATCTTTTTCCCAATATGTTCATTTCACTTCCTTTTCGTTGCTATAGCAACAACATGACAAAAGCTGCCTTTTAAAGAAAAAAATAGGTATTTCAATTAAAAGGAAAATAAGAATGAAATAAATCGGTAGATAATACATTTCTGTAGAGTAAGATTGTTTGTGCTCTTTCCCTTATTTTGGGAGTGCCGTACACGAATGCACCTGTTGCCATATTTCTAAATGACATCTTTAGCCGTTGCCATGGCAACAAATTATTTTCTTTAAAAGAACACGTATTCCTCATCAAACATCATAAAAACATACGATAATTTCCAACAGATGTCAATACATATTCTTTTATTAAATTAAAAATCACAATATCGGAATGTGACAGCTACCTCATAGTGACGACGGTTGCCATGGTAACAGCTATTTTTAAAAAGAAAATAATGATTTTTTTCATCAAAAAGCATGAAAACATGAAAAGATTGAGTAGGTATTCATCGTCATTTAGGGTACTATCATGATTATTAGCTTTTTTTCACTATGCTCATCCCACATTCATTAATTAGGAAAACAGTCCGTCTAAAGCAACCCGAGTAAAACAATTCTTTGCTAGGGTTTTCGACACCGTTTTGTCTCACCAGCCAGGCTTCTTATCTGCACAGTTAATCCCTTGTACAAACATTGACCTATAACTCATTAGGAAAACAGTTGACCTATCACAGAAGAAAGTACTCCTTTGAATCCATACACGAGTAGCAAAACTGATCTAGTTTGCAAAGGGTCTAGAATTCAGACTACCCTTATCCAGAAAAGGGTGTCCAGATAATCCCCAAACCGAGTTGGGAAAGACTCGGGTTTGAGGGTTATTTCAGCACCAGTTTGTAGATACGTAGTCTACATCAAAGACACTCTTATACATTTGCGGCAGTGGAAATGCAATGCTGATGACCAAATTAATTCTTGTTGCATGATTGTGATGTAGGCATTCGTAATATTGTGTTAATTTTCTACCATACACAGGCTGCAGGAATTTTTTTTTTATTACGTATTCAAGAAAATGCAATCTTTATTTGTGCAGAAAAATATTTTCTCTGCAAGAGTACTTCACAGCTCCTTACCACTCTGGTCTAGGGATTTATTCAACAGCTGTTTTATGGGATGCAAGGTCTAAAACCTGAACTGTATTTAAGATACCATATTCAGGGAGGTGGGGAAATCAATTCCCACCTCTTTGGCATGTAGAAATGGCAGAAAGAATACTCATGACAACATAGCAACAGCAATGTGCGGCAAAGCACACTGATGTGTGCGTGCACCCATGCATGCAGTCATTTTACACTTGCCAGACTGAAACAAAGGGGGCGGGGGAGGTGTCTCTCTCATGATGTCTCTTCTGGGTATATGGCAGTAAAATCCTAATAGGATTAAGATAGCAGCTTTTCTTGTGTAAACATTCAAAACGGTGAGTTCAATTTAGACGAGGTGTTCTCGTCATGTTATTATCATTGCTATGGCAACAACATAAGGAAAACTTTCTGTTATAGAAAGAAGAACTGTTTTTTTTTTTCAATTTCATGGTTATCTCAGACTCAGAGCAATGACAGTTGCCATGATAACAACAATTTATTACAGATCAGAATATTTTCATGAAAAACATGAAAAAATGACAAGATTGAGTAACATATCTATAACAAATTACTGTCAGTTCTTTTTTCAATATATTCATCCCACATCGTTTGTTGCTATATCAATGACATGAGAAAAACTGATCATGTTTATCATTAGATAAGGCAAGAATATACTAAACAAAAAAAAAACCACAAAACATAACAAGAGACCTGGGGGTCACGCGCTCACCTGAGTATCGCAGTTTCACCTACCATGCATTCTTGCACACTCTTACCTGAGAACACTGGAAACTTAGGTCTGCATATGGATCCCCCCCCCCCCTCAACTCCAGGGTGGGGCAGGCAGCCCTGGATCTGCCATGAACAAGATTGGAACTAAAGTCATCAATGTACAAACTCATGGTATTAACTTTGCTTTATCATTTCTGGTTCTGGGGTAGAAGATTTTAAATATTCCATGTGGGGGGGGGGGGGGGGTGGACCCCATAGGGGCCCCCCAAGAGGGACATGGAGCCCATTTAAAGAAATTACGATTCTATCTCCCCTAGGGATGCTACCTGCTAAGTTTGGTCAAAATTCATTATGAGGTTTTCAAGAAGAAGATGAACATTTACAATTCAGGCTCCATTAAAACTGTAGGACTTCTCCCAATCCCCTCTCCTGGGTCCCAAGGGGGAGGGGGGGGGGGGCATTCCTGATTCCGCCAACGCCATGAACAAACTTGAAACTACAATCATCAATGTACTAACTCATAGTATTATCTAAGCTCTATCACTTCTGGTTCTAGAGAAGATTTTTAAGAATTCCTTAAGTTTGGTGAAAATCAGACATGGCGATCTCAAAGTGAAGATGAAAATGTACAATTTAGGCCCCATTTGGACCCTTCACCACCCCCCTCCCCTGGGTCCCAAGGAGGGCACCCCTGATTCCCCCATGAACAAACTTGAAACTACAGTCATCAATGTACTTACTCATGGTATCAACTAAGCCCTATCACTTCTGGTTCTAGAGAAGAAGATTTTTAAAGATTCCTTAATTTTAGGGTGTTGGGCCCCATGGGGGCCCCAGGTGGGCCATGGTACCCATTTGAACAAATTGAGATCCTATCCCCCAGGGATGCTACCTGCCAAGTATGGTGAAATTCGGTCATGGGGTCCTCAAGAAGAAGATGAAAATGTAAAAAGTTTACGCACGACGGACGACGCACGACACACGACGCACGCCGGACGAAGAGTGATCGCAATAGCTCACTTGAGCCTTCGGCTCAGGTGAGCTAAAAACACAAAACCTTCAAAACCTTCGTAATAACATGGTTGCCATGGAAATGCATCAATTTTGTAGAAAAATCTTGAAGAAAAAATCTTGAAATTATGGCGTAAATTTTGAAGTATCACTTTATCAACAAGACAATTAACCATACATAATTCTGTTCATGGAAGATCACTTCTGTTCCTATCGCAACAGCATATTAAGGAATAAACTTTTTTCTTTAACCATAGAAATATCAAGGGAATTTAAAATACAAATAACAAGCAATACAAATGTGTAAAAACCTCCCCAAAAGTTCCAATTTTCTCGTCATGATGAACTCTGCTTCAGCATTATTGTGTCCAAGACATTTGAAAACATAAAAAGTTTTGGTACCTCAAAAGTTTCCGTGAATTTCCTTGTCTTGGTTTGTGTTTCACGTTAAAGTACGTTGTCTGTGAGAATTATTCGCCCCAAAGTGCTCTCATGTCTTAGTAATCATGCAATAATGGTTTCGTACCAGAGCCGTCGCCGTACAGCGTCGATAAATATTGTACGAAACCACTGACTGCGACCAGCAGCGTGCAGCCCATTGTACGCATAGCTAACTGCGACCAGCAGCCCCATACGCATAGCGTAATGGGGCTTCGCATTGTATAGCATTCAGGATCATGACAGAATTAGTATCGCGGGTAAATGGCAACTTAAAATCCAAAATTTTCTTCGATTTGAAGACTTACCAATTAAGTTGAAGTATTGAAAACAGGCTTCGAACAACGTTTGGTTCTGCCAATAGTCCCTTTCTTTTCGAATTGATGACTGAATGTGACTCGGTCGAGAGGACCTTGGGAGAGCTACTACACTGACTACTACGGCCAGCGCATGCGCACACAAACATCTTATCCGTTGATGGATTTGAAATTTGTGCGCATGTGATGTGTTCGCATGCACTGGCTGTAGTATTCAGTGTATGGTAGCTCTCCCAAGGTCCTCTCGACCGAGTCACATTCAGTCATCAATTCGAACAGAAAGGGACTATAGGCAGAACCAAACGTTGCCCGAAGCCTGTTTTCAATACTTCACCTTAATTGGTAAGTCTTCAAATTGAAGAATTTTTGAGATTTTAAGTTGACATTTATCCTGCGATACTAATCTGTCATGATCCTGAATGCTACAATGCGAAGCCCGATTGCGCTATGCGTATGGGACTGCTGGTCGCTATGCGTATGGGGCTGCTGGTCGCAGTTAATTGCATGATTACTAAGACATGAGAGCACTTTGGGGCGAGTAAGTCTCACAGTGTTAGTTATATGAAATGTACTTTAACCTGAAACACAAACTAAGACAAGGAAATTCAAGGAAACTTTTGAGGTACCCAAACTTTTATTATCTTTAAATGACTTTGATACCTCCCCTATAGCAACTTCCAACAGATTGCTATATATATGTATATAAAACTTTTATCCTTAAAAAAAGATGTCTCATGTTATTGCTACAGCAACAGAAATGATGTGGAATGAACGTTGTGAAAACAAAACCTGATAGTAATTTGTAATGAATATGCTACTCAATCTGGTCATGTTGTCATTTTTTTCCCATTAAAATATCAGTATTTTCTTTTTAGGAATTGTTACTCTGGCAACTGTCATTGCTATGAGGTAACAATGTAATTTAAAAAGGATTGTTTTAATTGATTGAAGAGAAATGTATATTGACATATTTTGGCCTTAACAACATGTTCTTATGATATTTAATGAAAAACACATGTTCTTTTAAAGAAAATAATTTGTTGCCATTGCAACGGCTGAAGACATCATTTAGAAAAGTGGTCATTTGGGCAATTCCATGAGATTGGTGTCATGGGGTGAAAAAATAAATTGTTACGTTGAAACTTGCCACCTATTTTATTCTGTTCAGTATACGTCTGGGCATGTGGAACAGCCATTTTTTACACTAATATACCTCCAGAATGGCAGATATTACACTTAATAGTCAAATTACATTTTCATTGAGAATTACATTGAAAATGCATGTAAATGTTTGAGTTGAATCCATAGAATATAAAAGAATGGTATGTAATTGATTTGTTGATTTTTATGATGCATTGAGCAAACCATTCACAGATTCTGTTCAAGAGACCTCACACAGTGCACCAATGTTTACAAGCTTTAAGCCACTCTCAGAGCATGATGTTGAAAAACTCATATCGGACGATAAGCTCAGTAAAAAGTCGTGTGCATTAGACCCAATGCCTACAAAGATTCTCTTACAATGTGATGCTGCACTGATTCCTGTGGTAACGTACTTAATTAATCTCTCCTTAGCAACTGGTCAATTCCCCTCACAGTGGAAACATGCTTTAGTCAAACCCGTTTTGAAGAAGGCTGGTCTAGGTATGGAATTTTGTAATCTGCGGCCTGTGAGTAACCTGAAGTATATATCAAAATTGGTTGAAGTTGCTGCCCATCAGCAAATTGTTGATCACCTTAATGTTAATTCACTTCTGCCTTTTAACCAGTCGGCTTACAGACAATACCACAGTACTGAAACAACATTGTTAAGAATTAAGAGTGACATATTGATGGCTATGGACAATCAGAAAGTAACCATATTGCTTTTACTAGACCTGAGCAGTGCTTTCGACATAGATCATTCTCGCTAAGTGGAATCACTGAATACTTGCTTTGGCATTGATGGTGTTGTTCTGAAATGGATTAAGTCATATTTAGCAGATAGATATCAACAGATCGATATTGATGGTACTGTTTCTGATTTTTTCCCAGTGCCCTCTGGAGTCCCACAGGGGTCTCGACTGGGCCCTCTGTTCTTTACTTTGTACACAAGCAATCTGATCAAAAATGTGTATAATAAGTTTCCTTGTGTATCCTGTCACTGCTACGCAGATGACGCACAGATGTATTTGTCGTTCACACATGACGCACTTGCTCAGCAGCAAAGCGTCACTCACATGGAAATATGTGTCAATCATGTACGTGAACGGATGCTGCTAAACAAACTCATGCTAAATGACAGTAAGACTGAACTGTTATTGATTGGCACATCCAAGCAAATATCCAAACTTTCTTTTGATGGGATATCGGTTGGAAGTTCTGTCATAAAGTCATCTTCCATTGTTAGGAATCTTGGAGTGTGTTTTGACACGCATCTGAACATGGAAGCACACATCACAAATGTGTGTAAATCATCATACCATACGATTTATAACCTTAGACGTATCAGGAAATATTTTGATGAGAACAGTATGAAAATGATTGTCCAAGCATGTATTGTTAGTAAATTGGATTATTGTAATGGGTTATTATATGGACTCCCTGATTATCAAGTCGGGCGCCTGCAGCGAGTCCAAAACTCCTGTGCAAGGCTTATTTGTAACAAACCTAGGTTTTCAAGGATTACTCCTCTTCTGAAAGATTTACACTGGCTTCCGATTCGTAAACGAATATTGTTTAAGATTTTGTTGATTGTGTATAAGTCACTTATCGGTCAAGCCCCCAGTTATATATCCGAATTATTAGTGTTTAAATCTCATCGACATACTCATAATTTGCACAGTTCTAAGGACACTCTTCTTTTACAGATTCCAACATGTAAAACAAAAGTAACATTGGGAGACAGAGCATTTGCCTGTGCAGCTCCCAAACTCTGGAATGATCTACCATTAGAAGTCCGGAAATCCCCAACAGTAGCAGTCTTTAAATCACGACTCAAAACACACCTTTTCATTGAACTGTTCATTATTATCAAGCACATCAGAAGCTTTTGCAGCGCAGAAGAATATATGTCTATAGGTTTTGCGCTTTATAAATTGATATTTATATGAATTGATATATATATATCAGTTACTAGTTGTCAGTGAGGAAAAAAATTATCCGTTTTCCCATGAATTGGTAGAATGCATACTGCCAAACTTCTAACACCAATGTAACGTGAGTAACGAAAATACTCAAATAGTTTCATATCTTAATATCCCCTTGGATTTCAAATGTGCCAATGGAAATTTCTCTTCATACTGCCTCTACCTAATATGAAAAATGGTGAAAGAGTTGTGTACATGCAGTTGTATTATAATGAGAGAGGTTCAAAAATTGTAACGTCAGTAAGAATGTAACGTGAGTAACAAGGGTGTAACGTGAGTAACGACAAAAAAATCACGAAATACAAATATATTTCTACACCAATGACAGCAATTTTTGTGTGTGTGTGTGTATGTGACTTCAGTAAGCTGAGGGAGCATAAAGAGAGTATGGTCTTGTAAATAACCTTACATGACCTTGCTTGAATGAGTTGTTATCTAATAGGCTAAACACAATTGCTATCCAAAGAAAATCTTGATTGGCAAACTAGACAAACCAGATGTGGCTAATAATCGTGGAAATTATATTTTTTTTTGTTAAGTTCTAAGCCTTACATTATATCTTTTCAGATATCAGCTATGGATAACTTTAAATCCCTTTTAGAGCCAGCTTGATCTTTTTTTTTTAATGCTTAAGGTTGTAATTTGTACAATTTTGGGAATTGGTTAGTGGAGCAATCATAAGACAAATGGGAATTAATGTTGCATCTCGATGCAATTTACAAATGAATTGTAAGCATAATAGATTAACAAAAATCTGTATATATCTGATGTAACTTTGAGCAAGAGTTGGCATTGTCTCTTTTTACAATGCCATTATTTAATTTTTTTTTTTAGTGGGGGGGGGGGGGAGGTTAACAATTATCATTTTCTGGCAGCAGGTAAATACACATACATGTGTGTCTAAGACATTTACAAGAATTGTCAGTGTTACAGCTTTTTATACATTATTCTGTGGGATTGTCAACCCAAAATAATGACAATTGCTTAACTACAATAACTTACTCAAAGTTAGAATTCACCACTACCAGAAGATACAAGAATATTTTTGGATTAAGAGGTAGATCAGTTAAGACTGTACATAGCAGGGCTGCCAAACTAGAGTGAGAATTTGGAGTGAAGTGTGAGTAAGCAAGCGACTAATCGAAGTGACAGTGATGGGGAGGGGGGTTGGGGATGGTGTGGAAGGGGGTTGTCTCCCCTCCCCCTTTCCACTGGAGTGAACTTCATCAATTTTGCATTTTCACTGGTGGATTTTGTGCATACTCTAGTAAAGATTTCAACACATGCCATAGAGAAAGTTTGCCTGTGGGAAAATCTTGAAAGTTTGGGCTTGGGCATAATTGCATATTCGGATAATCAGGAATTTTAGGGACATTACTTTTTTTTTTACATGCCGTTTTGGGGGTTAAGTGTGAGAATTCTTTTATCAGAGATAGTTAAAATTTGATAAATTGCGTGAGTCTCATGCTAATTGCGCGAGAGTTGGCAACCCTGACATAGAGTGGAAAGTCCACACTGGTAACAGTATAGCTGGATGTAATTTGTAGACATATGTACTGTACATATTTCTAAAGTAGTTTACAATTTATAAAATCAAGTGTTTCACTCACGATTAAAACTACTTACATTTAAGTTCCTGTGAAAGGGAATAGAAGGAGAATATTTTAATTCACTGCATGAACTAGTATGTACTACTTTATATTTTCTTGCATTCGGTTTATAGTGGTTACTCAGATTCTGTAAAGTAAAGTATGTGGAATATATGACCGTATGATAGAATTGGGAAAAGTATGAAAGAGTGCCAATATTGTTTTATTTTAGGGACAAAATATCTGTGGAGGTTAAATACATCAAAACCATTTAGTTTCCAGCTAATTCTCGTCGTCAGTTATGAGCTAATATGTAACGTGAGTAACGTGTAACGTGAATAACGATGATTTTGCTATTGCTGTCAAATATTTCCAATGCTCTCAAAATTTTGACCCCCCTATATTTGAGTACCACAGCATGAGTTATAAAAATCATACCGCAGTTGTTTGAAATACTGCCCAGTATGAGGACACTTTTTGAATAAAGGCATGTTGACTTTTTATGTCGTCCCCCAAAAAATGTAACGTGAGTAACGAAAGTATTTTTTCTTTATTTCCTGTATAGATGTGGTTAGTAATATTCTATTAATATTGCATGGTAGACTAAGGACTTGTGCATCTATTGTACAACAGAGAGTATGTCAAACCTTCCAGTATAAAAAACATGCCAATTACAATATGCAGAGACGCCTAAAAAGTGTAACGTGAGTAACGTGGAATTGCCCATAGGTGGATTTCTTTTCAGCATTTCCAAAATAGAAAAAAAAAAAAAGAGCCGAAAAAATTGAACTCTATGAAAATTGATCATTTGCTGTTTTTTTCTGTTAATGATATACTTCTCCTTTCTTGGGGGAAAAAAAATGTTGTTGCCGTAGCAACGATGATAATGTGGCATGAACTTAGTGATAAAAGCTGATAATTATCAAAGTGATTTGTAATGAGTATGCTACTCAAAATTTTCATGTTTTTATGTTTTTGATGAAAAAATAATTTTCTGAAAAGAAATAGCTGTTACCATGACAACCGTTATTGCTATGAGGTTGCTGTGACAGTCGGAAAGTGTGATTTGTAATTTGATTGTAGCGATACGTTTATATTGACTTATTTTGGTGTTTATAGCATGTTTTTATAATGTTTAATGAAGAATACATATTATTTCAAAGAAAATAATTCGTTGCCATGGCAACGGCTAAAGATGTCATGTAGAAATATGGCAAAAAGTGGATTCCTGTTCGGCACCCCCAAAATAAAGGAAATAGCAACAAAAAAAAAAAATCACACTATACAGAAATTGATTTTCTACCGACGTATCTCATTCTTGCTTTTCTTTCAATCGGAATGAATATTTTTCTTTAAAAGGCAGCTTTTTGTCATGTTGTTGCTATAGCAACGAAAATGATGTGAAACGAACATAGTGGAAAAAGAAGCTGATAATGAGGATAGTAGTTTATGATAAATATTCCACTCAATCTTGTCATGTTTTCTTGCTTTTTCATGAGAATATGATTTTTTCTTTATAGTTGTTGCCATGGTAACCGCCATTGCTATAAGGTAACCATGACATTACAAAAATTATATTCTTTTTAAATCTGATTAAAGAGGGTTTATAGTCACATATTTTGGTAATTACATGTTTTTATGTGTTTAATGAAGAATACATGTTCTTTTAAGGAAAATAATGCGTTGCCATGGCAACGGCTGAAGACGTCGGTTAGAAAAATGGCAACAAGTGGATTCGTGTTCAGCACCCCCCAAATAGGGGAAGTAGCACAAACAATCAAAATCTACAGAAAATTTTAAGAACATTACAACTCGCCGTCTACTATACGCGCTTTACTCTTGACAGCTCAACTTCGGCTATCTTCGTATAAAGGCTGACGGTGATCGGCAGTATCATCATCGGCGCCCTCTACACTACCGGGATTATGCACCTTTAACAAAAGAACGAAATACGAAAGCGCATTAATATGGATGTGGTACTTTACGGCAAACAGTCTGATAAACTGCCTTTGCAGAGTTGTGAACTACAAGTTCAAGTTCAAGTTTTTTCATATTTCCACTTTCTCAGTGATGGGATTACAAAATGATTGACAGTAAAACAATAGTACAACCACATCTTATGATTACAAAAGAAGTAAACAAGAAGCAAAAGAGCAAACAAATTAAACACAAATGTAAATGGTCATTATCATCTGAGGATATCACAAGTCAATGTCAGAAATATGATGGGCCTACATAAATGCAATGACGCTTGTAAAAACTGTAGGTTCCCGAATTCATAGGCGTGAAATTATACGGAGAACGGACATGTTTATCATGACTAACTTAAATTGTACCAGTGCAAAATCAATATTAAGTACGAACTATTGAACCACATGAATATCGCTTAAACAAGGCTATTCATATTTCGCCGTGTTTACAAAAGAGTGCTATGACGGTACCATTAAATAACTTGGAGCTGCGGACAAAGACAAAAGACTAGGAGTATTAAAAAAAAAGTTGCTAAAAGCCGGGTAGTGTGTATCCACTAAGTGATATCCGTTTCAATTTGCGTTTGAAGGTGAATAGAGATAAGGAAGAAGTATATCTTGAGGGAGGTTATTCCAGTATGGGTCCAGTAAACATAATTGTTTTCTTTGCAAAAATAGTGCGAGTACGGGGAAGGTGATAGGCGTCACTCTGACGAGTGGGGTAGCAATGAATATAAAGAGCGATTTCTTTTGAAAATAATCATTGATAAAAACAGATGGTAATTCATTAGTTGTTAGTTTATACATGGAAATTCCGAGATTATAATAAAATAGGTCTGGAATTTTCAGAATTTTGTTTTGATGAAAAAACAGTTGGTATGAGCAAAATATCCGGCATGGTTTATGATTCTTATTTCATGCTTTTGAATACGAAGAAGTTGTCAAATGAAGTGAAACTAAAGGTCATAATAAGGCAAGTTGCGTATCCTAAGATTTTTAAATTTTTGTCAATGTACAATAACTCGTAGGGATTTAATAACGTATCTTATGCATTTTGACTTTATCAAATAAAAAAAAATACAACGTATCTACATACACTCATTTTGTATGCTGTCGTTCAAGAATGTATGTCAGCATTTTCTATGTCACAGCACTATAGATGCGAGAAACAATGATTGAAATAATACGCCAGAAGAACCTCGTGGTGAAATAGGTTTTTCCCCCGTAACAAATCAGAACCACTCAAGCTATAAACAAGCAAGGCAAACGTGGCGTGTACGTGCGCCGCCGAATTGGATGATCAAGATACATTGGGCTCTTAATAAATAAAATTGCAGTTTCCAGGTCATAAAATAGGATCAACAAAAGACACTGTTGATAGGTACCCTTTGTAAACAGATGACGTAGCTATGCTCAGGTCAGGGGAATGTGATTCCAGTGTCTTTTGTTAATGAAATCAGAAATGTAGCGGTGATAATGTCAGCAACAGACTGTTGGTTTGGAAGATTTGTGTGTGTGTGTGTGTGTCAACGGCGTGAATCCATACTGAAGAGTGGGGGGGGGGGTGTGTCACCATCACCACGATTACAAGCCCATAACTGGACCGGCGCAGCCTTGGGAGGGATGGGGTGGAGAAACTTGGGGCTCCCCCCCCCCCAACACACACACACACACACACACACACACACAGTGACGTACTGTGAGTCAAGACATTGGGGGGGGGGGACCTCGTGGAAAAAGTAATTTCGGAGGGTGTGTATGCTTATGCGTGCTTACGTGTGTATGTGTGTGTGTGCGCATGCTGTCAGTCTGTAAATTTAGTGTGGACTACAACAGCTGAGCAACATTGTAAGTTTTTTTAGAATGACGATGTGAAACAACAAATTACTTAGAGCGACATGATGAGAACTGCTCAAAATCAAATGCGAGCGAGCGTGCGTTGAAAATTTTGACATTATTCACAGTACAAAAACTGCCGTTTGTATAGCTATATTATTTTTTCGCTTTCGAAATTAAGGGGGTTGCGCACCGGGCTCAACTGTTGGCAATTACCGGCAGCAACATAAGGAGATTGGCATAACGGTTAAATGCGAGCGAGCGAAGCGAGCGAGCTGGAAAATTTTGACATTTTACAGTTCCAAAACTGCCGTTTGTAACTATATTTTTTCGCTTTGGATATTAAGGAGGGGGATGGACCCACCGGGCGCAACTGCTGGCAATTACTGGCAGCAATATCAGGAGAATGGCATAACGATTAATTGCGAGCGAGCTTGAAATTTTGACATTTTACAGTCCCAAAACTGCCGTTTGTAGCTATATTTTATTTTTTTGCTTTGGAAATTAAGGGATCGCAACGAGCATAACTGCTGCCAGTTACAGGCATCAACATCAGGAAAACTGCATAACGATTAAATGCGAGCGAGTGAAGCGAGCGGGCTTGAAAATTTTGACATTTTGCAGTCACAAAACTACCGTGTGTAGCTTTATTTTTTTCGCTTTGGAAATTAAGGGGGCGCACCGGG
The DNA here is from genome assembly GCF_964275005.1 of Diadema setosum. Lineage (NCBI taxonomy): Eukaryota > Metazoa > Echinodermata > Echinoidea > Diadematoida > Diadematidae > Diadema > Diadema setosum. The sequence goes on from NC_092693.1 coordinate 22,757,986, forward strand.
CGCAACTGCTGGCAGTTACTGGCAGCAACATCAGGAGAATGGCATAACTATTAAATGCAAGCGAGCGAGCTTGAAAATTTTGACATTTTAAAGTCCAACTAGAAATGTCGCTATGGCGACTGGTATGTCTCCGCCATAATGCATGATTCTCCTAATAGGTCTAGATAGTACATGTGGACAATGTGTGATTACATTTTCACAAATTGGCAAAATATTAAAATGACAAGTTTGTCACAAATGTGTTGAATGATCACCTTCCGTGACCTAGGTTTAATTGGATGAATAGGAGAGCATGTATTTGGGATTTAAGGACTTTAACTTGACTTTGATCCATTCATACATTTATGCATTGAGTAATTTGCAAGGTATGGAGAAAAAGTGCAATTTCTGTATTGAATAGTAAATTGTTACCATTTTCATCTGGCCTTTGACCCTAAAATTCATAAGATAATCACTGTCAAGCAGAACATGCATGAATATGTAGTACGTTTCAAGATAACTTGAGTCACTTCCGAGATATGGAGGAAAAACTTAGTTTAGCACTTTCACTTGATCTTTCACCTTTTGACCTTTGAGGCAAAAACAAAAGAAAAAAAAAACTTTCCAGAGAATCTCTATTAGGTTATACATGCATACACCAAGTGTAAAAAAAAAAAAATAATCCTGCTGGAATTGCATAAACATGACGGAAATAATAAAATTTTGAAGTGTTACCCTTTACCTTGACCCCTGACCTTTGACCCCATGATCTCTGAATTCTCGAGATAATCACTGCCAGTCAGTACATGTATATATACAATGTTCCATGAAGATACCTTGCACAATTTCCAAGGTACAGAGAAAAAAGGTGAAGTTTTAATATTTTTTTGACCTTTTGACCTTTGACCTTTGACCTCATGACCCAAACTTTCACAAGAGAATTCTAATCGGGTAATACATGTAAACACTAAGATTCAAGAAAATATCTTCAGGCATTGCATAGATATGATGGAAATAGTGAAATTTTATGTATTTGACCATGACCTTTTGACCTTTGACCTTGAGCGTGTGCACCCAAAAGTTGATAGGCACAACTTCACCCCCTAATACACAAACATGCCAAGTTTCATGGGGATACCTCAAAAGGTTTTGATAGTTACCCTGTCCACAAAATTCATTACGGACGGACGGACGGACGGACAACCCGAAAACATAATGCCTCCGGCACCACTTCGTTGCGGAGGCATAAAAACTACCGTTACTGCATAAAATGAGGGAGCTTTTGTAAGTGAAAGATCTGCTGCACGCTCTTTGATAAAATACTAGGAAATACGTCAATCTCAAAAGTGTTCAAAGTCTATCGAAAGGGATCCAGTAGCGGAGCTTTTGCATGCATACGATTGCAATTCAACGATCTGGTGCATATTTCTGGCGGTATTTGGACAATTTTCCACAAAGAAAGTTCGAGATTTGTCTTCATCTCGGGAATTTCTTGGGGGACAAATGATTTGTCTGCCCCAACACTTCCGCTGGGCCGGGGCAAATGAATCTTTGCCCCCCCCCCCCCCCCCCGAGATAGATTCGACGCCCCTGATCATCCCTGGGTATGCCCATAGATGTATTAGAGTCATCATCGTTTCAGGAGTGATTCAGGAAAATGGAGGGGGGTTATATCGATACTACTTTCTTCGCGAGCGACCGAAGCGAGCGAGCGTTTGAGAAAATTATGTATACATTATCCTACAAGATGAAATACTGTTCAGCTCTGTTTTCTCTCTGAAGGCGAGCGTACGAACGTCATGCAATAAAAATATGTCAAAATTGATAAAAGCACATTTCTGCTTCCTCCATTTTTTCCCTCAAATTTCAGGGGATGATGATTGTATATACAGGCCATCCCCCCTCCTCCATTTCAGGGGGGATATGCCCCCATCCCCCCCCCCCCGGATTTACGCCCATGGTGTGTGTGCGTGCGTGCGTGTGTGTGTGTGTGTTTGTGTGTGTGTGTTTGTGTTTGTGTGTGTGTGTGTATGTGTGTGTGTGTGTGAGGGTGCGTGTGATTGTGTTTAGTCTATCCAGGGATGTGCTTCCACATCCCTGGTCTGTCCGGGCGTGATCATTATTTCATACATTCATACGCACCGAAAACGTACACAGAGGAAAAGCGAATGACACATTGGAGTACCAATCCCGTGGAGATTTATCTAGCTCCAGAAATAGCAATAGCCGGAGAACGGCATGAACAAGATAAGTGTGTATAGTTATTCTGTCATTACGAAAAAAGAAACTGTACTCGAGGACCAAAGTACTGAAGTCGTCAAACAATCTCTAAGCGTATAATTTTCATAGTTTCAGCCAAAGAGAGGTTGTAGTTACATCAAAAGACAAGGGTATAAGTCATAGAAAATAGAAATAGGCACTGAAATGGGAAAAAAAAGTCTAGTTAATACGCATTAGCAGGAAATTGCAGATGAAAAGTAACATATCCTCGGACAAAACTCACAAGTCGGAGGGAGAAGAAAATGCGCACTGGGTGCAGCCGAATTGTGTTGGACGAATTGCAATCAATATCAATAGATTGAAAGGGTTTGGATGACTGAAATTTTAGGGCTGCTAGTCGGTATAGGAACTTAACAGAAACGATTTCAGTCTAGATTTAAATGACGTAATACTCGGCACAAATTTGATACTGTCATCGAGAGAATTCAAAAATTTAGGACCAGCAAATGTAAAAACAGAACGGGGAAGAATTCGTTCAATGAAGGGTTGGATTCCTGATTTGTTTTTTTCTTTGGAACATGTCGGAAAAAATAGGCAAAGTGTGGTGTTCTAACTTGTCTTTTGACCTGTAGGTAATGACAAAATGCATTAAAAAGATGTATCTTATTAAAAAAAAAAAATCAGCTGTGCAACAACGCATAATTATAATAATCCCTAATGTATTTCTAACGTAACATTTTCATTTCTAAACAGTTAACACAAAGCAATTATCTTTCCTCTGACTGCGATGCAGCACCGTATCAATAATCACATACATGCAATTGTTCTGATATTGTGTTTAATGAAGCAAGCTTCACAAAGTATTTATAGTGCATGCTTACTCTACAAAGTACTTCCGACATATTCCAAATCAAGCAGATGTGTATCTATAATCAATGTGTTAAACTGAAGCTACATTGTATAACAACCAATGTGCTACATTGGGTCAATGCATGCAGGAGGACATTACTAACACCCTCATCAGTTTATTGTAAGGAGATTTGCAGAGAAGAATATAATCATACCCCCTGAATGTGTATACTCGTTCAACTTTCGTACTGCAGATGATGTTGTAAGCTCATTCCTCCGGTTTCGAGACGGTGTGACGCTTTGCGTTTCCATGACTGCAGTGAACCTTGGATAGGGATAGTTCTGGTACGCTTGCAGAATTTTCGAATTTCTCTCCAAAATATATGTTTGAGGGTAACACCTATCGCCACCGTTAGGATCTGCAGCTCGTTTAATTCCAAATGTATAAAACAAATTTGCCTAAGTTTTTCCTCAAATATGCCGTAAATACTGCAATTTTGAATCTCGTGACCGTCCTGTTGATTCTGAATCTTCGCTGTAAAAAAAAAAAACGCAGTTGTAGTGCATGCGATGCATTTTCTTCGCGTGGCGTGAAAGGGGACCTCACAATCGGCACCCCCTCCCTCGGTATAGGTAATACACGTGAGATTGGCAGTCATGCGTCGTTACTGAGCGATGTGTAATTGAAACGTGTTTACTTTGGTTTGTTAGTTTGTTTATGAGTTTGATTTTTGTCTTTTCGTTTTTATTGTTTGCATAGCTAATGGCACTTAATCCCACGCGTACCTTTTCATTGGTTCTATAAGCAAACAGCCATGATACGCAGAGTGCCGATGTCAAGGTACCCTGCCGATAGGTGATGGTACCCTTACCATACACGTAGCCCATGCCTGAGAAAATCAGTGTGTGGAATGACGCTGTAATGACAAGATATTCGTTGGGCAACGATGAAAATGCGAAATATTCACCAAAAAGATTTGCCAGAGTCACAATCTCAGGCCCGGGTAAGGCTAACTTGGACTTTGGCGCGCATACAAAATGAACGTGCGCCTATGTATCACACAATAATGGCGATCACGAACTGCGTGTGAATTTTCTGAAATAGGGCCGAGTTGTCCCTGAGACCGAGTTAGCCTGGATCCTTCTGGAATAAAAGTCTTTATCGTTTAGTGATCGTGAATTCTGTAATCTCATTGGTCAATCAACCACTGAATATATCCCGTATTCCGTGGATATGACGTCATGATACTGTATTACATAGCCAGCTGCGGGTGTACCAAAGACGCTTATAGGAAAGTGCGCGCTAATCCTGTACAAAACAAATGGACAGCGCGCGGTCCTCAAGCGTATTGCGCACATAATCTGAGACCACTAGACGCTTGATAAACAACAGCAACTTATCTGGCTACTGCACTGCAGTATCTTATGGCTTGTATGGTAGGGGTCCAACCCACCGGCCGGGTCCATAACGACCGACCGCGCATTATAATGGCATTGCGCGTACAGAAAGAAAATGTACGCATGGGACTACGCGCAACGGTGTTCGATTCTTCACTGGGCTACGCTACCGAGTAAAATGTGGCGAAAACAACTAAGTATTCCCTCTAAATTACCGAAATTTAGCAAAATCGAATAAGGTTTATCGTGTAACTACATATAACTAGGCCTACCTTTGCTGACTCGTTGTTAGATGTAGAGGCGTATCCTTCCGTAATAAATTTGACGATTTTGACCGCAAAATTGTCACCGCCGCTTGTACGATCGTGCACAGTACGTTACACATACACATGACATAAACATTTTGTCGCCCGCTTGCGCTACGACCGTACGAGTTGATGCAGAAACGAGAAATGAATACCGTGAAAAAACAAACCGACTCATCTAATTTATTTCAATTACGATGAAAAGTTTCCTAATGAAAATCAAGTCAAATTCATCAAACAGTCCTTCAAAAGTAATATCGAAGGATTCAAAATATATTCAAATATTATTGGGGAAAAAATTACGACTAGAAAAAAACAGCAGCTTGTCGAAAAAACGCGTTTAAGTACGCTTTATACGTATTGTCAATAGAGGGCGGGGTGGTCGGTCGATATGAGCCGGGCAACTGAGTGCGGAAAAAATGACACCCCACGCGTTCGAAGCCGCCATCTAGAGCGCGTACCTCAGATCGCATTTTCAGTGCGCGCTTGTGAATCCGGAGTATTTTCTCCACACGTGAGTAAAATTTCAGGCAAATTGTGAGATTTTTCACGTTTCTATTGATAGAAAAACGTTAGGTGTCCGATATTATGGACACCCAACCATACGTGTACGTATTTGTATGCGCGCATCGCATGCAGTAATCAGCTCGCTCGCGAGACGTAGGCCTAAGTCAACATGGTCATGGCTGACAGCCGGCGATTTCAACATCATTCACGAGAGGAAATCAGCGAGAAGAAGGTTAGCACTTACACTAAAAGATAAAATCGTTACCCCCTGCTTGTTCTTACGAAATGCGGGAAATATCTACGGTCTGGTGCCATATTCCATTCGGCCTTTGGCCTCATGGAATATGGCACCAGACCGTAGATATTTGCCCGTATTTCGTGAACAAGCAGGGGATAACTAATATTATCCCGACTTTTATTTTTGATCTCAAAATGCTCCAAAATTACTCATCATCCCGGCAAATCGCTAGGCAAAGTTCTTGGTAGACTCTTTTGATATAATTATTGCAAGCAATTATGAAATGGTGCAAGACGGGCTCTCAAACCCTCAGGCTACCAGAACAGTCACTGCCAGACAGCAGGGATATGTTATACGAAACCAGGTGTCATCAACATACCCCAAACCATCTTCGATACCCAATAAAAATAAAAAATGATTTCAGAACATTAGGTTTAACATTAACATGAGACTCTGTGGCCCAACACTCTCTCTGAGACCCAGAGACAAAAGTATCACAGGGTCGCAAACAGAAACTGAATATCAATCAATCATAAATCGACATAAAAAAATATTAAATTCAATTCAATGGTTATTGAGCATGTACAGGTGAATTATTGTACATAATATAGGAACAAGATATATCACTGTGATGAATGACATCCCCCCTACTGTTGTCATGGCTACCAAGACCAGTCATATGAAGAGTAAGAGCAAAAACAGAATCACGGTTATCTGGTTTTGCAATCATGATCCTCCACAAGACAAGTCCGGCAGCTTCCAGAGATTAAAATGAGTTGAGTAGCAATATTGGTGACGCAGAGACCTGGAGACAGTTGGTAAAATTCACTCCAAAACAAAACAAAACAAAACAAAAACATCTGAAACCATGCAGTTTAAACATTGATGTTTCTACGCGTAGATATTATAGGCGCAGGTTCACTACACTTGCAATTAAAGTATAAAAGTGACAACTGATACCAGATCTGATCCAGCTGATTTCAGTTGAATCCATTTCCCGTTGATTCCAGCACATAAGTAAAAATCGTGGAACCGATAACTATTTCGAATTAGTTTCCATCGTGGAACCGATAACCATTTCCTGAGTTAACTGGTACAAATACCATTTGCGGATGGCTGAACTTAACTGGATTCTAGGTGATTCCGATTGCAGTTGACAGTTGATTCCACTTGATTCTAATGTGGCAATTTTCCTTTTGAAACCAGCAGACTCTACAGGGCTCCAGTACCAGTTGGCTAAATTGGACGGGACCTGGTTTTTGACTGGGCAGGGTTGCGACACACCTCGAACTGAGGACGTTTCTTGATTTTCCTTTTGAGACCTACAAGGATCTCGTTCTTGCTGCGATTTTCCCCCCTTGGTCAACCTAGCCTGACCTGCCTTCTCTGGGTTGCGCACTTCTAAAGATGTTACTGCTGTTTTCTTTGACCGGGGAGGTGGCCCACCTCCCTGCTTTTACTGTCCATGAAAAAGTCTTCCTGTCTTTTTCTTGCCGTTGGTCCCTGGCTTGACTAACTGTGTCTTTGAAGGTTTTCTCTGCACAAAGGACTGCCGCTTCCGCTGTTGATGTCTTGTAGAAGCTGCGGCTGCTTGACTTACCAGAAATACCGGTCCTGTAGATAGGTTGAGTTTCCGATGTTGATAGTCACAGGTTGACTGTCAGGGTACAATCATGAGAAGAACAGAAATGTTTACGACATTTGTACGTGGTACTCAGTACACAGCTTTCCGTTTTCTTTGTCAAGCCTGAATTATCATCTTATGTTTAACCAAGTATAACATAACCGAGTGGATGCCTCAGCACCTTGTAAAATTATACCATATATTTTTCCATGTAATCATCACAATGAAATAATGCAAAAAGATATGAAATGTATATAACGGATAAATTACGAGAACAAATTGCCATATCCAAAAATGAAAAAAAATAAAATAAAATCAATTAGGCGCGCAAACAGGGGGAGTGATGATGGGTATGTATTGTATCCGTAGTATTCTCAGCTTTAGACATGATGAATGCAATCATCCCCTCTTTTGATGATTCTAGAATCTTTCTGAATAATCTTAAATGAGACTGTATCCCTTTATTTAGCTTCATTGGGTACTGGATACTTTTACAGCATATAACTTCGTATATATGCATTCTTCTTTGGGATTGTTGGTATTTTTATATTTCTCGCTTCTACACCCGAAATCATAGTAGCTTCGACGATCCTAACACACCTTGTGGTCTCCTTTCTTTCTCCATTTTTTTTTTTTTTTTTGGTCTTAAAGACCTAATAAAATGGTTTAGGCATTTTTTTCTCAATGATGTAATAACATTAAATGTTAAATTCTAAGTAATTCTATGGTTGTGCGGGGTTTTTTACTGTTCTGAATTTTGTTCTATATTTGTTAACATAATGGATGCAATTTCCTCGGTGTTGGAAAACTTGCTATACTTTCACCGCATGCGGCGCACTATCACTTCTAAATTGTGATGACGTCTAAGAACGGAGTCGTTCACGACCAGTCTCTAGCCGTAGCCAGCGAGCTGGCAAGGCTATGCTAGCGCAGCGCAGTGACAGCCGGCGCGCGGCCGGCGGCTGCACTGGCTAGCGCTGGCGGGGGAGCGAGCTAGCGAGCGCAGCTATACTTTCACCGCATGCGGCGCACTATCACTTCTAAATTGTGATGACGTCTAAGAACGGAGTCGTTCACGACCAGTCTCTAGCCGTAGCCAGCGAGCTGGCAAGGCTATGCTAGCGCAGCGCAGCGACAGCCGGCGCGCGGCCGGCGGCTGCACTGGCTAGCGCTGGCGGGGGAGCGAGCTAGCGAGCGCAGCTATACTTTCACCGCATGCGGCGCACTATCACTTCTAAATTGTGATGACGTCTAAGAACGGAGTCGTTCACGACCAGTCTCTAGCCGTAGCCAGCGAGCTGGCAAGGCTATGCTAGCGCAGCGCAGCGACAGCCGGCGCGCGGCCGGCGGCTGCACTGGCTAGCGCTGGCGGGGGAGCGAGCTAGCGAGCGCATAGCAGGTGCTGCGCTGCACTATTGTCATTGGCTAAGCCTTTAAATTAGACAAAAGAATATTTAATGAACTGTATCGGATTTAATACTGCCAATAATACAGATTACAACTGTGGTACGCTTGGATATCCATTATTTTCGGCAAACTCGTGAAATAGGCCCCACCACTGCGTGTCTGTACTAATAGTAATACTACGGCGACTCGCCTGTTTCAGCCCCACCGTGTGGCGTTCATCTCGGTAGGTAAGCACGGCGGTGGGGCTGCCTTCCACAGTGAATACTCGTGAATGCGGCGAAAATGACTTCATAATATGGCCCTCGGCTCGACTAATTTAACGGCCAATTTAACCATAAATACAACCCTACCTAACCCTAAACCGTAGGAGGAGATACCCTTGCTTGCTATAAACGTGCACGCGTGACTGCGGTGGGGCCTATTTCACGATAGCCCCACCACCACTGCGTGTCTGTACTAATACTACGGCGACTCGCCTGCTTTATAGGCCTAGACCTACTCGTGAATCCAGCCCCACCGTGGCATTCATCGGTCACGGCGTTTGGGCTTCCTTCCACAGTATGATTTTTAGCATAAAACAAAAACTACTCGACCAAAATTGACGATCATTCTTGGTATCGTTTTTCTTAGAAAATGACGCATCTAAATTACTGATCATATTGCAGAAACTGACTATGGGAAACTGGTTAACGTGTTGGGGCTTTTTTTTTTTTTTTTTTTTTTTTTTTTTTAGCCACGACCCACCCTGTAACAACATATCCCCCTAACCGTTAATCGTTAGAGTGTACTACTACCAAAGATTCTGCTATTACTACTTACTAGTCTACTACACCTAGTGCCGTAGTGGTAATAGTACACTACTAGTAGTAGTATGGTTGGGTGTTCATAATATCGGACACCTAACGTTTTTCTATCAATAGAAACGTGAAAAATCTCACAATTTGCCTGAAATTTTACTAACGTGTGGAGAAAATACTCCGGATTCACAAGCGCGCACTGAAAATGCGATCTGAGGTACGCGCTCTAGATGGCGGCTTCGAACGCGTGGGGTGTCATTTTTTCCGCACTCAGTTGCCGGGCTCATATCGACCGACCACCCCGCCCTCTATTGACAATACGTATAAAGCGTACTTAAACGCGTTTTTTCGACAAGCTGCTGTTTTTTTCTAGTCGTAATTTTTTTCCCCAATAATATTTGAATATATTTTGAATCCTTCGATATTACTTTTGAAGGACTGTTTGATGAATTTGACTTGATTTTCATTAGGAAACTTTTCATCGTAATTGAAATAAATTAGATGAGTCGGTTTGTTTTTTCACATTCATTTCTCGTTTCTGCATCAACTCGTACGGTCGTAGCGGGCGACAAAATGTTTATGTCATGTGTATGTGTAACGTGTGTGCACGATCGTACAAGCGGCGGTGACAATTTTGCGGTCAAAATCGTCAAATTTATTACGGAAGGATACTCTGCATCTAACAATGAGTCAGCAAAGGTAGGCCTAGTTATATGTAGTTACACGATAAACCTTATTCGATTTTGCTACATTTCGGTAATTTAGAGGGAATACTTAGTTGTTTTCGCCACATTTTACTCGGTAGCGTAGCCCAGTGAAGAATCGAACACCGTTGCGCGTAGTCCCATGCGTACATTTTCTTTCTGTACGCGCAATGCCATTATAATGCGCGGTCGGTCGTTATGGACCCGGTCGGTGGGTTGGACCCCTACCATACTAGTAGACTACTACTACTAGGCCTAGTAGACTATTATAACTACTAGTAGACTGCTACTAGATCTACTACTAGACTACTACTGGTACCCAGTGGTAGTTTAACTTGTAAGCGCCGGCCGACGGGCGGCCAGGCCACGGCCGGGACGCTCCCGCTTGCTTGCTGCGGCCGGAGTAGCCGCTCACTTTGTGATCGAGCTGGGCCTGTTCTTCTAATCTACTTACTAGACAGTTACAACTTACAATGTCAGTCATGTAGAATACAGTGTATCCTTTCTAACGTTAAACTATATGGGGGCATACCAGACATACCACTCTGTATTTCCCAGGCGATCGTTTCCGTGAGGTCTATTCTCGGGCTTGGTGCCATGTTCATACGCTCTTGCACTGGCAGCGGGGAGATGCAGCTGGTTCATATCGGTAAGGTGCAGCCCCACGATAACGTTCTGGTTCATCGGCTGCCTCTCCCTCCTCCCTATCTTCCCCTTCAACTTCATGTGCCTCCTCTTCCTCTCCGCTATCGTCAGAGCTGCAGTCTCCATCATCATCATCAATGTCACTGTCGAAGTTTACCCATATAGGGGAAGACATCAACGGCGTAAATCCGTACTGAGGAGTGGGGGGATGATTGGCGATAGTCACCATCACCACGATTACAAGCCCATAACCGGACCGGCGCAGCCCTGGGGGGGGGGGGGGGGGGGGGGGAGGGGGGAGCTTGCCCCCCCCCCCCCACACACACACACACTTTACAGGGATCAAATGTCCCACTCCTTTCCATGCAAAGTGGGAGGGAAGTGGCAGCAAAAATATGACGACTTTTTGGTCTTGTTTTTGTTTGTTTGTTTTTTCTTGTCAGCCGACTTTCGGCGGAGAATCAGACCTTAAAAGTATGAAGAATTTTTTGTTGTTATTTCTCTTGTCTTTTGATGTTCTTTCTTCTTGGCTGACAGGCGATTTTGCGCCCCCCCCTTTCAAAAACGTAGCGCAGCCCTGAATAATGCCCAACTAAATTCAATAAAATGATAATAAGGATATCCATTTCTTGAATAACGCAGTAGATATTTTCCTGTAGCTATTAATTGTATTCTTCAATTTTCTTGATTTAAGTCATCACAGGGGCATCGTTCCGTTTTAATGATGGGGGATAGGGGAGGGACTTTGAGTTTGAATATCTGTTCGAGGGAGCGGAGCGGCCTGGGGGAGGGTGTGGGGAGGGGGTTTCCCCCTCCCATGCAGACGAGGAAAATTTGGCATTTTCAGACCTCAAATTCAGCGATCTGGTGCACACTTTTGGTAAAATTTGGGATCTTTTTCCTATAAAAAAAACAAGTAAGAAAAAGAAATATTCATAGATAATTGAATGACTACATCGTGGTATTTCAGCTCTTGCTCCGCCTGTGCGACATCACTGTGAAGTAGTGGGGCCTATCACCGGCGTAGCCAGGATTTGATCTTAGGGAGAGCGGTTAGATGCGAGGGAGAGATGCGAGCGAGGGGGGAGGGTGTGTGAGAACTTTTTGCATATTGATGTTGTAAATGGTGCAATTTGATTCATTTTTTTTTTTTTTGCGTGTTCTATCGACTTGAAACAGTCCAACATGTTTAAGGCAGCAGTACATTTTATGTAGATTATTATTGAACAATTTTGCCTATAAAATGGTATCATTTAGAGAAACTTCTTGTCTTAATTCTTACACTGAAGATCATGAACGCGATCATAAATTTTGACATTGTACAGTCCAAAAGCGGCCGTTTGTAGCTATATATTTTTTTTCGCTTTGGAAATTAAGGGGGGGGGGCGCACCAGGCGCATTTGCTGGCAATTTAATATCATCAGGAGAATGACATAACGATTAAATGCGAGCGAGCGAAGCGAGCGAGCTTGAAAATTTTGACATTTTACAGTCCCCAAACTGCTTTTTGTAGCTACATTTTTTCGCTTGCAATTACTCGGCAGCAACATCAGGAGAATAGCATAGCGATTAACGCGAGCGAGCGAAGCAAGCGAGCTTGAAAATTTTGACACTGTACAGTCCCAAAACGGCAGTTTGTATATAGCTATATTTTTTCGCTTAAGAAATTAAGGGGGGTGGGGCGCACCGGGCGCAACTGCTGGCAATTACTGGCGGCAACATCAGGAGAATGACATAAAGATTATATGCGAGCGAGCTTGAAAATTTTGACATTTAACAGTCCAAAAACTGCCGTTTGTAGCTATATCTTTTTCGCTTTGAAAAATAAGGGGGGGGGGGGCGCACCGGGCGCAACTGCTGGTAGTATACTCGGCAGCAACATCAGGAGAATGGCATGACGATTAAATGCGAGCGAGCGAAGCGAGCGAGCTTGAAAATTTTGACATTTTACAGTCCCAATACTGCTTTTTGTAGCTACATTTTTTCGCTTTGAAAATTAAGGGGGGGGGGGCACCGGGAGCAACTGTTGGCAATTACTCAGCAGCAACATCAGGAGAATAGCATAGCGATTAAATGCGAACGAGCGAAGCAAGCGAGCTTGAAATTTTGACATTGTACAGTCCCAAGACGGCAGTTTGTAGCTATATTTTTTTTCGCTTAGGAAATTAAGGGGGTGGGGTGCACCGGGGTGCAACTGCTGACAATTACTGGCAGCAACATCAGAAGAGTGACATAAGGATTAAATGCGAGCGAGCTTGAAAATTTTGACATTTCACAGTCCCAAAACTGCCGTTTGTAGCTATATCTTTTTCGCTTTGAAAATTAAGGGGGGGGGGGACACCGGGAGCAACTGTTGGCAATTACTCAGCAGCAACATCAGGAGAATATAGCGATTAAATGCGAGCGAGCGAAGGAAGCGAGCTTGAAATTTTGACATTGTACAGTCCCAAAACGGCAGTTTGTAGCTATATTTTTTTGCTTAGGAAATTAAGGGGGGTGGGGTACACCGGGCGCAACTGCTGACAATTACTGGCAGCAACATCAGAAGAGTGACATAAGGATTAAATGCGAGCGAGCTTGAAAATTTTGACATTTCACAGTCCCAAAACTGCCGTTTGTAGCTATATCTTTTTCGCTTTGAAAAATAAGGGGGGGGGGGCACCGGGAGCAACTGTTGGCAATTACTCAGCAGCAACATCAGGAGAATAGCATAGCGATTAAATGCGAGCGAGCGAAGCAAGCGAGCTTGAAATTTTGACATTGTACAGTCCCAAAACGGCAGTTTGTAGCTATATTTTTTCGCTTAGGAAATTAAGGGGGGTGGGGTGCACCGGGCGCAACTGCTGACAATTACTGGCAGCAACATCAGAAGAGTGACATAAGGATTAAATGCGAGCGAGCTTGAAAATTTTGACATTTCACAGTCCCAAAACTGCCGTTTGTAGCTATATCTTTTTCGCTTTGTAAAATAAGGGGGGGGGGCGCACCGGGCGCAACTGCTGGTAATTACTCGGCAGCAACATCGGGAGAAAGGCATGCCGATTAAATGCGAGCGAGCGAAGCGAGCGAGCTTGAAAATTTTGACATTTTACAGTCCAAAAACTGCCGTTTGTAGCTGTACTTTTTTCGCTTAGGAAATGAAGGGGTTGGGGGCGCACCGGGCGCAACTGCTGGCAACTACTGGCAGCAACATCAGGAGAATAGCATAGCATGGCATGACGATTAAATGCGAGCGAGCTTGAAAATTTTGACATTTTACAGTCCCAAAACTGCTTTTTGTAGCTACATTCTTTCGCTTTGAAAATTAAGGGGGGGGGGGCACCGGGAGCAACTGCTGGCAATTACTCGGCAGCAACATCAGGAGAATAGCATAGCGATTAAATGCGAGCAAGCGAAGCAAGCGAGCTTGAAAATTTTGACACTGTACAGTCCCAAAACGGCAGTTTGTAGCTATATTTTTTCGCTTAGGAAATTAAGGGGGTGGGGGTGCACCGGGCGCAACTGCTGACAATTACTGGCAGCAACATCAGAAGAATGACATAAGGATTAAATGCGAGCGAGCTTGAAAATTTTGACATTTCACAGTCCCAAAACTGCCGTTTGTAGCTATATCTTTTTCGCTTTGAAAAATAAGAGGGGGGGGGGGGGACGCACCGGGCGCAACTGCTGGTAATTACTCGGCAGCAACATCGGGAGAATGGCATGACGATTAAATGCGAGCGAGCGAAGCGAGCGAGCTTGAAAATTTTGACATTGTACAGTCCCAAAACGGCAGTTTGTAGCTATATTTTTTCGCTTAGGAAATGAAGGGGGTGGGGCGCACCGGACGCAACTGCTGGCAATTACTGGCAGCAACATCAGGGGAATGACATATCGATTAAATGCGAGCAGGGAGGTGTTTCTCTTCCCACCTCCCTGATTCGAGCGAGCTTGAAAATTTTGACATCTTACAGTCCCCAAACTGCCGTATGTAGCTATATTTTTTTCGCTTTGAAAAATAAGGGGGGCACACCGGGCGCAACTGCTGGCAATTACCCGGCAGCAACATCAGGAGAATGGCATGACGATTCAATGCGAGCGAGCGAAGCGAGCGAGCGTGAAATTTTGACATTTTACAGTCCAAAAACTGCCGTTTGTAGCTGTACTTTTTTCGCTTTGGGAATTAAGGGATGGGGGCCCACCGGGCGCAACTGCTGGTAATTACTGGCAGCAACAAATATCTCGTAAACACATTTATGATGTAATCTGGGGAAATTTCAATCCCAGAAGTGTATAACACTTTTCGTACTATTCTGGCAAACTGTTGATGATATGTCTTGCCTTTTCTGTGGGATTGTTTAATTAGGGATTAAAGAATCCATTTTTCTGTTCGTGAGATGAATGTTGTATATCAGTAAAATTGGCTGCGAATAAACTTGTCTTATTAATCTATTGATTTATGTTTGTTAACAGGTGAACTTTCTAGTGCTTTTTGCACATCTCCCATGAAAACAACAAGAAATCTGGTTAATAGGTCTGAACCATTAATTTAAAGCAATGTTCATTAGACTAAAGGAGGTACTTGCATATGGCAAAATATGGGAATCGACACGCGTTCCTTTTGTTTTTTTCTGGAGGCAAACGAATTATACTAACTGAGCAAAATCACTGCCAATATGGAGAGGATAAATGTGTTGCAATTCCTACGACTGAAACTCGTACAAGGCTGTTCACGAACTCGTTTGTTATCTAAAATTTTAGATCTTTGCATTACAGTATATAGCCTATAAGCTAGCTAGGTGGGGATGCAGCTGGTCTGATGCGACGAGACTACGAACAGTGGATGCGCGCGAATACGCCGCCTATGATCCAGTTGTTTGTCGTTGTTTTCTTTTTTTTTTTAATCGGTGGCAGTCTTCTTACACGGGAAAAAAAAACTGCGATCGTGGCGCCTAGCGGACGCGGTAGATGCGTCCACTGTTTGTAGTCTCGCCCCATCAGGTGTATCGCTTGGCAAAGACAATTATCTCGCTGCATCATACGTTTCAGCAAATTACAAAGACAATAACTGCATTCTCCGCCTAGATTATAGGCTATGCAATAATCCATCATGCTGAAATCAACATCACCACATTTCTTTTTGTTTGTTTGTTTTTTTTTTGTTCCTACATCTTTTTCTTGGGAGAATTTCAGGGGGGGATATTTGTACAGGCCATCCCCCCCTCCTTCAAAAGTGGGGGGGATATATCCCCCCCATCCCCCCCGGGATTTACGCCCATGGCAACGGCGTAAATCCATACTGAGGAGTGGGGGGGATGGTCACCATCACCACGATTACAAGCCCATAACCGGACCGGCGCAGCCTTTTTTTTTTTGGGGGGGGGGGGAGAGAAGCTTTGTGCCCCCCTCCCCCCCCCCCCACACACACACACTTTACAGGGATCGGATGCCCCACTCTTTTGCATGAAATATAAAGTGGGAGAAAAGTGGCAGCAACAACATAAAGACTTTTTGTTCTTGTTGCTTTTTTTTTTTGCTTGTCAGACGACTTTCGGCGGAAAATCAGACCTTAAAAGTATGAAAACATTTTTTTTTTTTTGTGTGTGTGTAAATATCTGTGAAGGGGAGCGGAACGACCGAACGGGGGAAGGGTGTGTATGGGGGGGGGGGGGGGTATCCCTCTCCCACACGAGGAAGATTTTGCATTTTCAGACCTGAAATTCAGCGATCTGGTGCTCACTTGTGGTGAAAATTTAGTTTTCTTTTCTTTAAAAAAACAATAAGAAAATGAAATATTCACAATATATCATTGAATGACAAAATCGTGGTATTTCAGCTCTTGCTGTGCGACATCACTGTGAAGGCCTACTAAATAATGGGGCCTATCATCGGCGTAGACAGGATTTGATCTTAGGAGGAGCGGTTATGTGAGGGAACGAATCAAGCGAGGGGGGAGGGTATGGTAGGGGGGTTTCCCCCTCCTACGGTGAAATCTCTTTGCGTTGAAAATTTTGACATTTTTCAGTCCAAAAACTGCCGTTTGTAGCTATATTCTTCGCTTTGGAAATTAAGGGGGGCACACCAGGCGCAACTGCTGTCAATCACTGGCAGCAACGTCAGGAGAATGGCATAGCGATTAAATGCGAGCGAGCGGAGCGAGCGAGCATGAAAATTTTAACATTTTACAGTCTAAAAACTGCCGTTTGTAGCTATACTTTTTCGCTTTGGAAATTAAGGGGGGCCGCATCAGGCGCAACTGCTGGCAATTACTGGCAGCAACATCAGGAGAATGGCATAGCAGTTAAATGCGAGCGAGCGGGGCGAGCGAGCTTGAAAATTTTGACATTTTACAGTCCAAAAACTGCCGTTTGTGGTTGTATTTTTTTCGCTTTGGAAATTATGGGGGCACACCGGGCGCAACTGCCGGCAATCGGGCAGCAACATCAGAATGGCATAACGATTAAATGCGAGCGAGCGAAGCGATTGAGCTTGAAAATTTTGATATTTTACAGTCCCACATGTCCTTTGTGGCTGTACTAGTATTTTTTCGCTTTGGAAATTAAGGGGGGGGGGGGGAGGGGCGCACCGGGCGAAAACTGCTGGCAATTACTGGCAGCAACATCAGGAGAATGGCATAATGATTAAATGCGAGCGAGCGAAGCGAATGAGCTTGAAAATTTTGACATTTTCCAGTCCCCAAAACTGTCGTTTGTAGCTATATTTTTCGCTTTGGAAATTAAGGGGGCGCACCGGGCAAAAACTGTTGGCAATTACTGGCAGCAACATCAGGAGAATGGCATAATGATTACATGCGAGCGAGCGAAGCGAGCGAGCTTCAAAAATTTGACATTTGACAGTCCAAAAACTGCCGTTTGTAGCTATATTTTTCGCTTTGGAAATTAAGGGGGCACACCGGGCGAAAACTGCTGGCAATTACTGGCAGCAACATCAGGAGAATGGAATAATAATTAAATGCGAGCGAGCGAAGCGAGCGAGCTTCAAAAATTTGACATTTTACAGTCCCCAAACTGCCGTTTGTAGCTATACTCACAATCACTGGCAGCAACATCAGGAGAATGGCATAGCGATTAAATGCGAGCGAGCGGAGCGAGCGAGCTTGAAAATTTTGACATTTTACAGTCTAAAAACTGCCGTTTGTAGCTATTTTTATAGGGGGCACACCGAGTGCAACTGCCGGCAATTATACTGGCAGCAACATCAGGAGAATGGCATAGCGGTTAAATGCGAGCGAGCGGAGCGAGCGAGCTTGAAAATTTTGACATTTTACAGTCCAAAGACTGCCGTTTGTGGCTGTATTTTTTCGCTTTGGACATTAAGGGGGCACACCGGGCGCAACTGCCGGCAATTACTGGCAGCAACATCAGGAGAATGGCATACTGATTAAATTCTAGCGAGCGAAGCGAGTGAGCTTGAAAATTTTGACATTTCCAGTCCTAAAAACTGTCGTTTGTAGCTATATTTTCACTTTAGAAATTAAGGGGGGCGCACCGGGTGCACCTGCTGTCAATCACTGGCAGCAACATCAGGAGAATGGCATAGCGGTTAAATGCGAGCGAGCGGAGCGAGCGAGCTTTAAAATTTTAAAATTTTACACTCCAAAAACTGCCGTTTGTAGCTATATTTTTCGCTTTTGTTTGTCCCACTTTTATTTGAGAACCATCCCCCCCCCCATCGAGGTTGCTTTTGTTAAGTGAAAGATCTGCTGCACACTCTTTGATAAATTAGGAAATATACGTCTATGTCAAAAGTGTACAAAGTTTATCCCTTATCCTGTATAGCGGACCTTTTGCATGTTCATGATTGCAATACAACGATCTGGTGCATAGTTCTGGCGATATTTGGACAATTTTCCACTAAGAAAGTTCGAGATTTGTCCTCATCTCGGGAATTGCTTGGGGGATAAATGATTTGTCTGTCTAAACACATCCTTTGGGGCGGGGCAAATGCCCCTTTGCCCCCCATAGATTCGACGTCCCTGATCTTCCCTTGGTATGCCCATAGATGTATCCTGACTGAGTCATCAGTCACTGTCGTTTCTCAGGAATGATTCAGGAAATGGAGGGGATTCAATTATGGCCATAAAGTTGTTGTTATTGTTTGTTTGTATGTGTTCGTACATATTTTGCAGATGGTCCCCAGTTACTCGCGTCATAGCATGTTTATATGTAGACCTATACTATTAGACGTTGTCAACGCCTGAGCCATACCTTACAGTGTATGTTGATGTTACTTTCTTCGCGAGCGAGCGAAGCGAGCGAGCGCTTGAGAAAATTATACATTTTCCTACAAGATAGAATACTGTTCAGCTCTGTTACCTGTCTGGAGGCCGGCGTACAAACGTCATGCAGTATGCCAAAATTTATACAATCACATTTCTGCTTCCTCCATTTTTTCCCCTCAAAATTCAGGGGGGATGATTGTACAGGCCATCCCCCCCTCCTCCATTTCAGGGGGGGATATATCCCCCCCATCCCCCCCGGGATTTACGCCCATGGTTTCAGGGTCACTGCATATAATTGTTGAAAATCAATTCAAGTTCAATTATTTGGGTTATTTGGGTTAATTATTTTACCACCATTGTAAGTAGAAGTCCCTTAAGTTAGCGGAGTTCCCGTGATTGTTTAATGAAAATAATGATAAAATACTGTAGTTTTGTTATCATCAATATACACATAATATACATACACTATATATGTATATATATATATATATATATATATATATATATGCTTATTCATTACTTTGCCTGTTTGTGTTTCTGTTTTAGTGCTACAATTATTAGATGTGCTGGACAAAATAAAAACTAGTGTAGCTCAATCGTTGATGTGTTGGAGAGTAAAATTCAATGTTGTGTTTTACGCGTTGCAAGCCCTATTTAAAAAGGCATTATTTACCATTTGCAGATGAAGCAAAATGGCATTAGTGCTTGAAAAATGTTCTAAAATGTGAGTTAGAGATAGAAACAACTAACGTAAAAATTTGAACCAGTATAATGGATTTTAAGTGTTGTTAGATATAATAGAATGTGAACAATAATTGAAGTAAAAATGTTTCCAGACTAAACCGTATAGGCCTCTAGCCCATAAATGCAGGTATGGTTTATTAAGAAAAATAGTGATATCTCCTTAAATTTTAGGCTTCATTTCAAAACTTTTATTTGGTAGGATATTTTTAAGATACACCTGACCTACACATATGCATCAAAATGTGATATCTTGAACATTTTGAAATCACTGTTCCTAGAGGTAAACAGGACCTTTAACAATATCAGCTTGGTAATGCATAAACGTAATTTCAGATATACATTAATTTTTCACCACTTAACGCCTCGTCTCAGAACATGATTACAGTTTATGCGTTGATTACTCACATGATTGACTTGTATTAAATTCAATTTCAATTCATTTCGTTTATTTCCGTTTCAATCGCAAAAAAAAAACAACATTTGGCATTCAGTGTTACAGATGAAACATAAAAACAATGACATGAAAAAAACACAACGACATCAGAATTACAGTCATAAATTGTTCCAGATTACAACAGGCAACAAGTAAAATGGAAAATAGTGTACACATAAAGAGCCTAAATGGCCTGTAGGCGCGCCTACACCGTTGTTACAAATCATGTAGAATTGGAATCACAAATCAGTTTAAAGGGACTGTACAGTACTGGTCGAGGTGGGGATTCGTGTTTTGAACATTCCTAAGTGAGATAATGAAAAGCCTCTTATGAAATATGAAAGAGCATGTAATTTTAAGAAGGATTCAACGTTTATTTGATGAAAATTGGTTTTCAAATGGCTGAGATATCCAAAAAAGTGCTGATAATAAAAGGCGACATGCCACAACTTTATTAGTATCTCTTTGTTTCACCTTGTTTTTGGATATCTCAGCCATTTCAAAACCGATTTTCATCGAATAAACCTTTGATACCCCTAAGAACTGCATGCTCTTTGACATCTCATAGAGTGGTTTCTGAATATCTCGCAAAACGTTAAAAGCTAAATCCTCACCTCGACCAGAACTGTACACACTCTTTAATATAGAAGGTACACAAAATAACTTTAAAAAACAGAAATAAAAACAAACATAACTAGAAATGTCGCTATGGCGACTGGTATGCCTCCGCCATAATGCATGATTCTCCTAGTAGGTCTATAGTACATGTGGACAATGTGTGATTACATTTTTCACAAAATTGGTAAAATATCAAAATGACAAGTTTGTCACAAATGTGTTGCATGTTCACCTTCCTTGACTTAGGTTTAATTGGATGAATAAGAGAGCATGTATTTGGGGATTCAAGGACTTTAACTTGACTTTGACCCATTCATAAGTTTATGCATTGAGAAATTTTCAAGGTATGGAGAAAAAGTGAAATTTTTGTATTGAATAGTAAATTGTTACCATTTTCATCTGGCCTTTGACCCCAAAATTCATAAGATGATAACTGTCAGGGAGAATATGCATAAATAAGTTTCAAGATAATTTGAGTTACTTTCGAGATATGGAGGAAAAAGTTAGTTCAGCACTTTCACTTGATCTCTGACCTTTTGACCTTTGAGGCAAAAAAAAAAAAATTCCAAGAGAATCTCTATTTGGTTATACATGCATACACCAAGAAAAAAAAAATAATCCTGCTGGCATTGCATAAATATGAGGGAAATAGTAGAATTTTGAAGTGTTGCCCTTGGCCTTTGACCCCTGACCTTTGACCCCCATGAACCCTAAATTCTCTAGATAATCACTGCCAGTCAGTACATGTATATATATTATGTTCCATGAAGATACCTTGAACAATTTCAAAGGTACGGCGAAAAAAGTGAAATATTTATATTTTTACTTGACTTTTTGACCTTTGACCTTTGACTTCATGACCCCAAACTTTCATCATAGAATATTAATTGGGTAATACATGTATATACTAAGTTTCAAAAAAAATATCTGCAGGCAATGCATAGATATGGTGGAAATAGAGAAATTTTACGTATTTGACCTTGACCTTTTGCACTTTGACCTTGAGCATGTGCACCCAACAGTTGATAGGCACAACTTCACCCCCTAATACACATACATGCCAAGTTCCATTAGGATACCTCCAAAGGTTTTTTAGTTACGCTGTCCACAAAATTCATTACAGAAGGACGGACGGACGGACGGACGGACAACTCGAAAACATAATGCCTCCGGCACCACTTCGTGGCGGAGGCATAAAAAGTATTCATTTGATTTAAGTACGAAGCTAAAACTAATAACCCAAGCTTATTTGTTACATAAATAATTTGAAAACCATAGACTTATACGTTATCAAATTGATCAACATGATCAAGAGGCGTTCTCTTAAACACTTTCATAAAGTTACAGATGACCATTCAAGTAACAGATCTGGTTCAAAGAGAATTGCAATGCAACCACAATGTCCATTTCCTAGAGATGTTGCTAGAAAACTACGATAACTGTCTTGAAGCCCTTTTCACACTTGTGTTTCGTAACCCCGTACTTTTTCTGACCCAGGACTATCGTTAATTCCGTACCAATTTTTCAGCTTTTTACACTCGCCAATAAATCCAGTACTAAGATCTTGTCCTGGGCTAAAGAGAAAACTGACCTTATTACACTCGTATTGTGTCCATCGGCCTTAAAGGCCCGGTCCCACTGGCCGATGGACACAAAATGTAGGCCCTATGCAGAAAGGACACAGCGGACGAGCAAAATTTCGGGGATGGCTCCATCCGCTTTCATCCGCTCCAGAAATTGACAAAATTGGCGAAAATTGGCGAAAACAGAACGGAAAAAGAACGGACGTGGGTACTATGTAACGGTGATGTTAAACGGATGTTCATCGGAAGCCTAGCGGATGAAAGCGGATGGAAATGGATGACAGCTCCCAAGGGGTTACCGGAGATAATTGCGAAACGGACCCATAGCGGAAAGAGCGGATGCAGAGCGGATGAAGCGGATGCATCACGTACGCCTAACGGAAATGAACGCTTTGTCCGTCCTGAATACTTTTATACGAGATGCATACGCTTACATCCTTTCTATTTCCGTGCTTTTAACGATGTATAGACGTTCCATGTACCATATCTTTCCTCCCTCTTTCCGTTTTGAGCTGCAGCGGATGTGAGTTGCGAGGATGCCCAGAGGATGCAGAGAGGATACAGCGGACTTTAAGGGATGATAACGGACATACAACGTTTGTTGCTCGTATGTCGCGGATTTACATCGTACACGGCGGAAAGTTCATCCGTTCTAAAAGTTTTGAACAGCTTAAAACTTTTTGCGCGGATGAATTTAACCACAGTGGACGGATGCTCGATGGATATAGCGTATGAAACACGTATGCGATGAGTACACAGCGGATGCGTAGCGCTTTCCAACGGGTAGTAAGATTTTTTGTACGTTTAAAATCCTGTTTGCGTCCGTAAGTGCAGTGGGACCGGGCCTTAAGGCCTTAAGGCCCGGTGCCACTGGCCGATGGACACAAAACGTATGCAGAAAGGACACAGCGGACGAGCAAAATTTCGGGGATGGCTCCATCCGCTTTCATCCGCTCCAGAAATTGACAAAATTGGCGAAAATTGGCGAAAACAGAACGGAAAAGAACGGACGTGGGTAGTATGTAGCGGTGATGTTAAACGGATGTTCATCGGAAGCCTAGCGGATGAAAGCGGATGGAAGTGGATGACAGCTCCGAAGGGGTTACCGGAGATAATTGCGAAACGGACCCATAGCGGAAAGAGCGGATGCAGAGCGGATGAAGCGGATGCATCACGTACGCCTAACGGAAACAAACGCTTTGTCCGTTCTGAATACTTTATATACGAGATACATACGCTTACATCCTTTCTATTTCCGTGCTTTTAACGATGTATAGACGTTCCATGTACCATATCTTTCCTCCCTCTTTCCTTTTTGAGCTGCAGCGGATGTGAGTTGCCAGGATGCCCAGAGGATGCAGAGAGGATACAGTGGACGTTTAAGGGATGATAACGGACATACAACGTTTGTTGCTCGTATGTCGCGGATTTACATCGTACACGTTCATCCGTTCTAAAAGTTTTAAGCAGCTTAAAACTTTTTGCGCGGATGAAATCACAGTGGACGGATGCTCGATGGATAGAGCGTATGAAACACGTATGCGATGAGTACATAGCGGATGCGTAGCGTTTTCCAACAGATGGTAAGATTTTTTTTTTTTTTTTACGTTTTACATCCTCTTTGCATCCGTAAGTGCAGTGGGACCGGGCCTTAAGTCCCGTACTTTCCAAACCACATAGACCATGGGATGACCCTCAACAATACATATTCAAAGACAACGAAACTTACAATGATGGGGTGAATGGGGGTTGAGACAAAATTTTAGTCGATATGGAAACAAAGACGTGACTATAGTTTTAGAAAGGAGGTGGTATATTCATGGAGCTATGTATAGGCCTACTTCGTTGTAACTCTTGGCTCAACAACAATTTCAAGTAATGGTAGGACAGAATCTTTGGGATTGATCAGGGAGGTGATTAAATCACCCTGGTCGTAAATCATGGTTTAGCTGATTACACTTGGTCCTAAGCTAACATGGCTGGATGTTGTCTGATGTACAATGGGGTCATTTCAACATTCTAGTGGTAGGCCTATACTCGAGGGATGATGGAGGTCGGTGACTCACTGCATATGTAGAAAGAGTATTGGTGGAGGTCAATGACTGGCCGGAGAAAAAGAGACAGTTCTGGTCATCATAGTGGGATGGATATAATGCACTGGTAAATGTGAAATTATGTGTTAATATGCTTAACTATTTATCGAAGAAATAGGAAGTGATGTGACAACGACTTTTATTCAATGTATGGAAATAGTTTTCGCAAGCAGTGCATAGTAAATTACTTTGGGTAGAAGATGTATATAATTCCAGTTGCTTACATGTAAAATTAAGAATGACGCTCGTTGTCAAAAAGGGTGCCGCATACTGTAGTTGTTGTATATCAAATAAATAAATACACAGAAACGATGTACACAATAACCAGCATTCCATTGATAGTATGGAGGTTTTGTGAAAGGACAACAGGGAAAACTATTCAAGACAGTTATGTAAAGTAGGCCTATAGGGTGAGTATTCCCATAAGTTCATCTGTTGGTTTGATTTGTCTAGTATGTTATCTACGTATTTGCACAATGCATATCAAATAGATGTGCATTTGGTTGGACACTGTTTCATACTTAATGGTATGCATAGCAAATAATGTCACTGTGTGTGCGTCTTTTTGTAACAAGAAGTGGCTGAAAGCATAATGTGCTGAAGATTGAGCTTTTCCTTCACATTAATTTTCAACAATATGTCAAGATATGTTCGCATTATTTAGCAATGAAAATACACATGTAGGCCTTCACATGAAAATCGCGTATTTACATACAATATGAGATTCATATCCCTGAATGTTCTTCACTTTACATCAAGGGCTGTTGAACCAATTGGTTTTAAGAAGTGACTTTGTACTAAGATTTTGTGCATATATGACAGTGTAAAAAATTTGCATCTTGATTCAACCCCTTTGCTTATCGCATAATAGAATTTTGTGACAAAATAGTCTTAAAGATACATTAAAATTTGTAGAAATCAGTTATTGTTTATTATACATACTATGAAAATACACCTTTTAGTTTGTGTTGCAAGGCAAAGTAGGCCTACACATTTAATGAATAGAACACAGAGGTGATGAATTGACACTATTTGGTAGAAGTGTAATTTCCATTTTGTACATGTGATAGAATTGATTACTTTTTTGACAATTATTTCCTCTTTCTTGCGATGTTGAACTTGCCATATCATGCCAGTAAAAGAATATCAAGTTTGGATTTACCATATTCACAAACAAGCAGTAAGTAATCTCCATTAAAGGTACATCTGTAAAAAAGAAAAAAGAAAAAAAAGAGTGTTCTTGAATGTAAAGATTAAGGAAACCACACATACGTCAATTTCAGCCTTTTTTTCTGTTTGCACTATCTATGTTTATATTTCTTTTGAGACCACTACGTTTATGTCCATTGAAGTATTTGATGAGACATATGGACCACTTTGTGAGGCTGAAATTGAGATCAGATTAAAATGAAATAAAAGTGATTTGTAAACTGAAATCTGTTTGTGCAATATAACATGAATTGGTATTCCGTTGTGAAAAATTTTGTAAGATCTCATTTGACTTTAAAGTACCTTGTGCACTATTTTGCCTGTGTTGCGAAAAGGTCTGATGTTGATATAGATCTGTATATAATATTATATATATAT
The DNA here is from genome assembly GCF_964275005.1 of Diadema setosum. Classification (NCBI taxonomy): domain Eukaryota; kingdom Metazoa; phylum Echinodermata; class Echinoidea; order Diadematoida; family Diadematidae; genus Diadema; species Diadema setosum. The sequence goes on from NC_092693.1 coordinate 22,783,938, forward strand.
ATATATATATATATATATATATATATATATCGAGAGAGGAGAGAGACAAACAGAGACTGTGTGATTGAATAGTTTCCATGTTTTTAATAATAAGAGATCATATCAGCTGGCAATATGATCATGATTTATTTGTCATTACAATGACCAAGATCTGAGTATATACTTGATTTCAACCCTGGATAATGTGTGGATGTGGAAAAGCTTTAATTAAGCACTTAATCTGCAAACCATTAGCACTGCAGTTTTTACTCTGTGTCATTAAGCTCTGATCACATGCAGCTTAACTTGGAAACATTTACATATGGACCCTAAACCATATAACCCCACTGGGCATTTTCCCCCCAGTGATTCATGATTACGCTGTGCACTGTACAAGTACACGCACGCACCGGCAGCACTTGATTACCTCGTTTCTGATTGGTCAGTGGGTTTTGGACTTCGTCTCCGTCGCTTAGCCCCGCTTATTTCTTCGTTCTGTTTACACTCGGTGCTAACCCTGCTTTTTTGCAGGGCCAGATAGTACGGGATTATCGGTGGGGCTAGCCCACTTTGGCAAAAACAAGTGTAAACAGAAAGTGGGCTAAGGAAAGTCCGGTAATGCTATGCTGTATACTATGTAAGATATACCAAATATCTTTCATCTGACAACGGCTTCTAATGACCCATGAGTACCTCGTCTCTTACACATCTCAAGACCTATATCATTACTGATATAATGTGTAGAACTGATTGTATGATGTTGAAACGGAAGGAAATATGATTTCACATTTTTAAATGACTGATAAGTTCTAATGAAACAACATTTTCTATTTACCTATATACAAGAATATAATATGTTATAAAGACTTCTGTTTCTTACATTATGTGTTTTTCTTTGTTGTTCAATACGAGGTCTGACGATATAATCTTCCTTCAGATGAATTCAAACACTACGCAGTCTTGTTAACAACCGATTCTGATTTTGTTTGTTTACTTCTCTGCACTTTTAGTCGCGGGTCCCTACTTTTTTCTGGTTTTATTTAGTAACATCTATTCAATCGTTGTTGTTGACAATTCCCTTAATCTGATTTATCACGGGACCTGCGGCTGTACAAGCTTGCTTTGACACAGGCCCCATAATATTTCTCGCATGTATGACCATGTGGCTCAACTCTAATGTATAAAGACAAACTGTTGTACATTCAGGTGAAGTTTCATCTAATTCATGTTTTTAACAATTTTTGTATTGTTTGATTATATTTTGAAATGAAATGAAAAATACTAAATTCACCGAAAAAAATACAATATTCAGTAGCATATTATATGACATTACTTACTAGAGAGGTAAAAACATCAAATGAGCTGCCGTTATCAGATGCTTTTGTAAAAGATTACAGTTGAAGTTCCTGAAGCAACTGTCTGAATTCAATAATTTCGTGATCTGCAGCTGTGTGCCATGTAGTATTTTCCTTATTGCCATTACCATCATATATTGTTCACTTTGGATTTCGTATATGAATCTAAATTTGGCGCATTGAATCATTCTATATTTTATACTTTTATGACAAAAACAGGCTAATATCTATGCAATTGACTGCCGGCAGAGTTTATATTTCATTGTAAATTTCGTACTTACCATTTTCCATATAGCCATTGTCTTTCTTCCGTCCATGATATTTCATCGTAACAATTATTGACATTCACAAAATAGTATAAACGTTTCTGCGATATTCATACATATTGCATTAATATATCTATTTATCTATCTATCTACATATATATATATATATATATATAGAGAGAGAGAGAGAGAGAGAGGATGAATATGTTGACAATAATGTCAGCAAATTTCAAATTGTAATTTTACACAGATTCCATATGGATTATACTACCCTATATACATTTGCATACCTATTATACTCTCTTTAGCAGGCTCGACAAGCAAAATAATGATTCTATAGTACAAGTTGAATAAACTTCTCTGCGCATTATTTTTATATGTAATAATATCCCCAATATGCCTCCTTAAATTTGTTTCATAATCTCAAAGCATCAGGGTTTAATAACTTCAAGTACATTTTTCTCTAACTTAGTGTCGATGGCCTTTATTCACTGCTTGAAATATAACCAAATACATGAAGTAAAAATGACATTAAGCCCCGACCAGCTGTATGACCAGATATTCACCTCTTTAAAAAAAATCGAGTGAAAATATTCACTCTTAAAGGAGTGAACACAAAAAAGAGTGAATTTTGAGTGAAATTGGAGTGAATTTTGAGTGAAAATGTTCATTTTCACTCGTTTTGGAGTGACCTCAGGGATCACTCCTAAATCTTCGAGTGATCCCTGAGGTCACTAGAAAATGAGTGAAAATGAACATTTTCACTCAAAATTCACTCCAATTTCACTCTAAATTCACTCTTTTTTGTATTCACTCCTTTAAGAGTGAATATTTTCACTCGATTTTTTTTAGAGAGTTATACGATAACCCTATTAAAGCCGTATCTAAATGCGAAGATATTCAGAGAAAATCAACGTCTGCCCTTTGACTTCCCCGAGGTAGAGTGGGGTCTCCTGCTGTGTGTGGCTGTACTCTGGAACCTACGCATCGTTGATGATGTTGAGGGTTTTATCTGATTCCAAGACGGTGTGACGCTTTGTGGCTTCCTGGTTACGTTGGACCTTCCAAGGGAATGAGCTGTAGCTGCGGTCCTCTTCAGCTGTGCAGAGGGTCTTGAAGGCTGTCGCTTTGATGGTCCCGAAGATGTGCTATATTGTGGCCGACTTGTGCTTGTTGTACTGGGATTCAACTTTACCGAGGACGTGGTTGGCCTATGTGTTGGAGGTTTAGAGGGAGTGCGCCCACGTGGTTTTCTGTTGGTTGTAGTCCCTGAAGCAGAGCGAGTTGAAGTCGTGTTACCCGACGTCCGATTAACAGACGCTGTCCTTGCCTTTTTCTTCGGAGGCCCAGAGGAAGCGCCCCCTCCCATCTTCTTCTTTCCCGTGGGCCCAGACTGGGATGAACACGACTTTTTCGGCTTCCTCTTCACAGAGGACGACCGCTTCCGCTTTGCAGGTCTGGAAATAAAGATGAGAAAAAGTCATTCCATATTATAGCTTAGCTGACTACACTCGGATGGGTCGACGACTGCAGATAGCCGGTTACCCCGATCCCCAGCAACGGAAAAAAAGTACTGTGCTATAATTTGTAAGAATTGGAGCTGGAGTAGGGCCTAAGTAGGCAGAAGGTGGGGGAGGGGAACGATTAATCACCCACAGTTTTCATGCAGGAAGATAGAACCTATGGTCTTCACTATGGTTTCCAGGAAAGACTGTTAACAAAAGTTCAAGAATATGGCAATAGAACAATGTAAATGATAAGTCTCCATTATTGATATCTTTCCATAAAAGATTTTGATAATAATAATATGCTATGATTCACAGACATAAAGGAAAAAAAATAACCATGATTTCATGTGTTCATTTCCGAAATATGCCAATATTTTCAACACGAATTTTGCTGAAATGAAACATCACACGCATGTTGTTATTCTTAAAGATGTCATCGCCATAAATGATACTAAACGATTACAATTTGTACGTATCACAAGGGGTGCATTTGCACTCGCTGTTGCAGTTTGTCTGGGATATTTTCAACATACATATGCATTACAATATGCGTATTATTGTGGGGTTCATTTGACAGTGACGACTCATTTGGACATATCATGTTGTCGTAAAAATAAAATCTGACAATTTATGAGTATCAAGACAATCTGGCTTAAGAAAAAAACAAGGCAAGTGCCAAATTGTGTCTCGCCCATTCGCTTAAACGAAATTAATGTTTTTCTAACTCCAAGAAGTTCATTGACCCGCCTATGACCTTTGACCTTGTGGTCAAAGGGACATTTACCATCCAAGTTTGGTCACAAACGGACAAAGGGATCAAAAGTTATGAGGCATAATCGAAACGCGCCATAAAAACTTGATGGGCCCTAAAAATTTGTTGATCCCTTTTTGTGACCTTTGACCTGGTGATGACCTTTAATTCCCCAAGGGACATCTACCGTCCAAGTTTGGTCACAAACGGACATAGGGATCAAAAGTTATGAGCCATATAATCAAAATGCGCCATAAAAACTTAACATTGGGCCCTAAAAGTTTGTTGACCCCTGTCTGTGACCTTTGACCTTCTGGTAACCTTCAACTTCCCAAGGGACATCTACCATCTAAGTTTGGTCACAAACAGACAGACACATCAAAAGTTACGAGCCATAAACGAAACGCGCCCTAAAAACTTAACATTGGGCCCTAAAGTTCATTGACCTCTACCTGTGACCTTTGACCTTGAGGTGCCCTTCATGTCTGATAAAATGTGTAACTTTTTATAACCACTCTTCCCTCCAAGTTTGATTGAAATTGAAATCTTCAGTAGAGAGTTATTCAAGTTTTTGTAGCGTTACGGACAGACGACAGACGACAGACGGACGGACGACGGACGGACGGACGACGGACGGACGGACGACGGACGGACAGACGCCGCAGGCGATCCCTTAATAGTCTCCCCACACCTCCGGTGGGTTCGATAAAAAATCACGATAGTAGTTAACCTTTTCATATATGATATGTCAAAAGAAATGAATATCACACACACACAACACACACACAAATTATATAAATATATAGTTGCGTGTCTCACTGTTCTTTCAAACAGCGTATTGCACAGAAGATCATTTATCAGTATGATCATGTTCACATAGTATTTCATTTTAGAAAGGGAATAAATGATCAACACAATCACCAACACTGTAAAAGCGACTCGTATTAACGAACCTAACGTTTGTCAGCTGACCAAGGAAATTACTGCCGGTAGCTCCTGCCAACATCTCTATTAGGTCTCCACTGGCAGCTGAAGGAGAACGACACAAGAGCTCATAAATTCATTGTAATATTTTTTATGATTTACTCATGAACAATGCGTTATCATGATATGTCAATAGAAGAAAAAAAAATAAGACGAATTTCCACAAGGTGCAAAGTCAATCGTGCAGATACTATACTTCTATAATAACCTTCAGGTATAAAAGCGCACTCGTTTTGTTGGTTCTTACCGTAATCCTCGGCCAAGTCGTCATCGTCCTCCTCTACCCAGTACACGTCGCCTCCTCCGTCCTCGTCTCCGTCTTCATCCTCAGCCCCGTCCTCGTTTTCCTCTACCAAATCGTCTTCTTCATCCTCTACCTGGTGCACGTCACCTCCTACATCCTCATCTATGTCTTCATCCTCAGCCTCGTCGTTGTCTACATCGTCCTCCTCTCCTTCGTCGTCTTCTTCATCCCCATCCGCTTCATCATCAGAGTCCCCTTCAAAGTCCCCGTTGAAATATTCGCCTAAGTTTTCGCTTTTTTCCAAGTCAAGGATCTCTATCCAATCCTCTCCCAGGTTGGCGGCTTCCAAAGCGTCCCTCATCCGACCCCTTGTCGCATTTTCTCCCTTTTCAAGTTTCCAATGTCCCAATGCAAGTTTTACAGCCGTGTCGTAGTCATTGCCAGAGGCGATCAGTAATGCTTCTCGACTGTCGCGATGGATGCCAAGTTCGACGCAAAAATCGTCATAGTAATCAGATGGGAACTCCCTGGCGATCTCGTCTATATGCCAATCGTCAATGATCCTGCAGCAGAGACGGAACAACATGCCAAGCAAAACAAGGTAGGTTCCTATATAGTTTACAATAAATATGTATTACTCGACTCTGACATCAGTTTTTGAAATCAGCCTAAAAATTCTCCATGTGTTTTGGAGTTGATATCTGAGGAATGCAAGTCAGAGAAATCGTTGGAAAGTTGCATTGTATTTTTAAATCAACTTTTTTTCAAATATTTTTGTATACACTCTTAAAATATTGGGTAAATTTAGTTGGGTAATTGTTGGTTAGTAAAAAGAAAAAAAAAATCATCATTCTGGGCAATTGATAGCCCAATTGAGCTTTAAGGTGATTAAACCAACATTGGGCAATATTTACTTAAATATTGGGCGAATATTTACCAACAGAATTGGTAATGGAGAGTTGGGTACTTTTTGCCCCGCTGTTGTGTAAGTGACGCATTCCCTTTGCGTGTTGGGTAATTTTTGTTGGGCAACTGATACTTGGGTAGGAATTCGCCTTATATAATTAACCAACATTATTTTGCACATTAAGCCTGGGTATTTCTTACCAGTACTTGGGTAATTTTGTTACGTTCCTTTCTAAGTTGGTAAATTTTCATGGACAAGTGAAAAAGTCTGTGCGTGTACGCTTGTATGTGTGTATGTATGTGACGGTGTAGGTGTGTGGCATAGGCCTACGTATGCAAGAATGGCCAAACCTTACGATTTTGTAGGGGGTACCAAGAATTACTATAGGGTGTTCTCCGTTTTAGATATGGGAGGTGGGGGGGGGGACAACACACACATACACACACTCACGCACACACACACAGGGTATTGTCTGTATGTATACAGTATATATATATATTATGTATATATATATACAGTATATATATATATATATATATATATATATACAGTATATATATATATATATATATATATATATATATATATATACAGTATATATATATATATATATATATGTATATGTGTGTGACGGAAGGAAAACTTGCAGTATAGAGACGTTGCAGTGATGTTCAGTCTTGCCTTTATTCCCCGAGCTTTCGGCTGTTTCACCAGCCTTTGTCAAGGGCTTGATGAGACATAACATAAAAGCAAAATAGCAACCAATTTGCATGCATTCGAACAGAAATAGAAATAGTAATAACAAGAAGCCAATCAAACGGAATGTAGGCAGTGACACCAGTTTGCATACATTTCAACAGAATAAGGCAAACAACAAAACGAAACCAAAACCAAAAACAAGGCAAAAGAAACATGGGCAGCAATATTACATTCGCTTCAACGGAAAGGCAGTATTATCACATACACTTGCAGTGAAAGAATAAAGTTGTAGTAGTAGTTTAGTACAGGTAATACCAACGGTAATACACAAACCAACATAAATTAAGCCACAGTTAAAAGTTACCTTTTAAGGCCAAAATTGGCCTCGCATTTGGCCTCGCTCTGGAGGTGGTCTCGGCCGCGGCCGAGCCGCGGCCGAGCCCGGCCTCTTCTTGGTGTAAACGCAAACTGGGCCAAATGCGCGGCCAATTGCGCGGCCACTTTTAGTCTGGCTTCCAAACCCTCTGCCTGTATCTTTCGCTATTCAGGATATTAACCCCCTCAATGTCGAAAACTAGTATAGTTTAAGGTGGTTTTGTCCTGCAAAGGATTTTTTCCTTCGGCAAAGGCCTTTGCCCGAACGGCGACTTCGTCGCCACGGAATTTATTTGGCAAAGGGTCTGAAAACCAGACAATACCAAATTGCGTTTGTTTACAAGCAGAGCGCCACTACGACAAAATATTGAAAGGTTTGAATCAAAAGCGCGGCCGAGCCCAGCAGTGTAAACGGACAAAATTGCGAGGCTCGGCCGCGCAATTGAGGCCGGACTCGGCCGCGGCCGAGCCCGGCCCCGCACTGTAAACGGGGTCCTTGTAATGCGGGGGCAGTGAAGTGTGAGGGGTGATGTGGCTTGGGGGTATTTGGGACGATGACACAGTAAAAGTGACAGGTGAGGCACAATGATAATGGATACATGCAAACTCTTTTATAAGATATAGGTACAAGGTCTTTATAGTAAATAAAGTGCACCTATATTCTTAAAACTGTAAGTGGGTACTCAATAAACTTCAAAATCTCTCGTAGGTTCTGGATAGAGATTAAAACAGGACCTATGAAAAACTAGACTCGGAATTTGTCAAGACTGACAAATTAGGTGATCCGATCTTTTTGGAAATCAATATTTGAGTCCTGATCCCAAAAGGCATGACCATACAGTTTTCATCTCAGATTAGGGACATTGGTCGTGGTATGTTTGGATTCTCATTTAGAAAAGGGAGTCAGACCTGCCATCTTTGGTACCGAATTCCGTATACACTAACGAAGATACAGAATGAAGTATATTTGACCTTTGACCCCACTTTGGACACCGAAGATGGCATCTGAGCAGAAAGTGGTTATTTTGTGAAATGATTCTTGTAACATGGTCTTTGCGTGTGCAAAATATGGGAAAGATAGGACATGTATTCACCAAAATACAGGATGAAACATTTATGACCTTTGACCCTAATTTACATACCCAAGATGGTGTCTGATCAAGTAGTTGTTATTTTATGAAATAATGTACGTGACATGAGCTAAACATGTGCAAAATATGGGGATGATAGAGGCTGTTTTTCTTGAGTTATTGCAAAGAAAGTTGCAGAGAGAAAGAAATATCTCAATACATCGAAGATAAGTTTGATTTCAACCAAGTTTTTTGACGTGATCTCGGCGTCGTATGAAAAACTGGAGAAACATTGACGATAGCCCAAAGTCTCAGCTACAACATATTAAAATCTGGGAGAAATTCACAGAAGAGTAAGTGAGCTAGTGCTCGATAAAGACCGTCATGTCAATTTTCATTTCCAGAAAAATTCCCTCCCATAGAGATAACACGTAAACTGGTTAAATTTGACATGGTTACATTATATCCATTTTAACGAGGTGAAGACATCATCCGATTAAAACTTTGATAAAACAAAACTTAAAGAGTGTTAATTTGGCTACAACATACTAAAATCTGGAAGAAATTCACCAAAGGGTAAGTGAGCTTGTCGTCGATAAAGACAATCATGTCAATTTTCACATCTAGAAAAATTCCCTCCCATAGAGATAACACGTCATAACGAAGATACAGGAAGAAGTACATATGACCTTTGACCCCACTTTGCACAGACAAGATGGCATCTGAGCAGAAAGTGGTTATTTTGTGAAATGATCCTTGTAACATGGTCTTTACGTGTGCAAAATATGGTAAAGATAAGACATGTATTCACCAAGATACAGGATAAAACATTTATGACCTTTGACCCTAATTTACATACCCAAGATGGTGTCCGATCAAGTAATTGTTATTTTGTGAAATAATGTGCGTGACATGAACTAAACATGTGCAAAATATGGTGGTGATAGGGTATGTTTTTCTTGAGTTATTGCAAAGAAAGTTGAAAAAACAAAGACATATTTCAATACATCGAAGATAAGCTTTAATTTCAACCAAGTTTTTGGACGTGATGCCGACTCCGTATAAAAAAACAAAGGGCACATTCACGATAGCCCAAAGTCTCAGCTACAACATACTAAAATCTGGGAGAAATTCACCGAAGCATAAGTGAGCTAATGCTCGATAAAGATAGTCATGTCAGTTTTCATTTCCAGAAAAACTGCACTCCCATAGAGATAACACGTAAACTGGTCAAATTTGACAAGGTTACTTTCAATCCATTTTTACGAGGTGATGCCGACATCCAATCAAAATGTTGTTATTACATTAATGAAAGAGTATTTAATAAGCTACATCATACTGAAATCTGGGTGAAAATTGGCAAAGGATTAGTGCGATACGCTCGAGTGAACTTGAAACTTGATGACGTCATTTTGAAAATTTACTTTTTTAATTTTATTAAGAAATTTGATATCTTTTATTCATTTTTTCAGCATCGCCAACCCATGAAATGACATGTACAACTCATCAGCTTTCAGAATATAAAAAGAAAATGGGGGGTCACCGTCCATTCTGTAATATCGGATTTAAAATTGGCAGTTTTTTGGCATTGTTGCACTGTATATCGCCATTGACGCGCGCGCGGAATTTCAACTTTGACGGGCCCGTATGACGTCATATTGAGTCGGATTGACTTGAAACTTGGTAGAAATATTCCTTGACATTTCAGGCATCCGATAAACGTAAAAAAAACGGTAAATTTCTGTTGCATATGAGCTATGCATGCGTATATGTGCGCGCGCGTACGCGTCCGTCCGATTTTTTCAATTTTTCAAAAAATGCTCCAAATGGTCTGATACGTGTGCAAAAAAAATTTGAGCTCGATTTGAGCATACAAATATTTCAACGCGCGCGTACGCGCGCGTTTTAAGAGAAAATATGAATTTTGAGAATATGAGTAGAATGCGCATAACTTGAAATATATGTGACGTAAATTTCATTGAAAAATTCCATTCCATTCATGAGATATGATTGAGAATGTGTTTTCATATAATGACGTCATAGTGACGTCACGGTCGACTGATCACTATGATTTTATTTGACCCGTCGTCTTTGGGACATGATACATATATGGTATAAGTTTGAAATTGATAGGAAGAACACTTTTTGAGCTAATCGATACACAACTTTTGTCCAGAAATAAAGAAAGAAGAAGAAGAACCACCAACAAAGAATCCGTACAGATACAGAAGGTGATCCGAGAGGATACTCGGATCACCTAATTAAGGATCGGCATTAATTCCATGTGGACGTAAGGTTCGTAATTTAGATATCCAATACGATTCTCGTTTGAGTATGATATGGCTTTCCGTCTTTTTGATGAGTTCGATGCCTGTGATTTGTACATCCTGAACTGAGTGATTTGGTATAGCTTAAAATGTAAGGTGTAGGGAAGGATTTTGCGGCTGGAGGTGTTGTGGTTGATAATCTCAGAACGTGTGTTGTTCAGGCGGGTGTACGGGGACGTTTGAGTTTTACCGACATACTGTAGGCCACATTGACAGCATGTGATGAGGTATATTACCCAAGATGATTTGCAGTTTATATAGTCTGTGATGAAGTAGGTTTTCTTTGTTGATGAGCTTGTGATTGTGTGTGTGTCTTGGATGTGCTGGTGCAGGATGCATTTATTTGACTTGCATTGGTAGAAACCAGGCGTTGAAGCGCTGATGTCTGTAGGTGTGCTGTGGAACTGTAGTGGGGTTGGGTGGGGTGGGCTTGGAAAATTGTGTGAGTTAGTGTTTGTTGTGGATTCAGAGCTCTGTAGGGCGTCTTCGTGAATTGCGTCTGCAAGCATGGATATTGTTTGTGTTTGTGCATGTTCTTCATGATCTGTGGCTGGAGTGTGTTGTTTGGGTGATTTGGCATTCATTAGCATGTCGCGTAGCGTTCTACTACGTCGGAAGGATGTGATGGGTGGCCTTGGGAAGATATTTCGTATAGGGTATCGCATTCGCTGATGATGGAGAAATGTTTGTGGATGATGCGCGAGACGTTGGCTGTGGCGGGTGTGTATGTGATAGGGAAGTGTATGTTGTTTGTTGTGGTTCGTTCCTTGTATGAGAGGAGATTTTCCCTAGTGATTTGTGATGCTCGCGAGTTTTGTTTGTTTACCATTTTGGTATTGTTATTTCTGTCTTTGAGGTGCATTTTTAGTTGTTCTAGGTGGTGCTATTTTGCTTTAGTGTGCTATTTTGTTTTAGGTGCTATTTTGCTTTTATGCTATGTCTCATCAAGCCCTTGACAAAGGCTGGTGAAACAGCCGAAAGCTCGGGGAATAAAGGCAAGACTGAACATCACTGCAACGTCTCTATACTGCAAGTATCCGTCACACATATACCAATGATGCAGTACCCACCACGTACTAGGCCAAGCCCGCTTCACATTATATATATATATAATATTTTATATATATATATATATATATATATATATATATTATAATATGAGCTACATTGTGGACGTATTTTGACATAACTTTCTTACATTTCGCTTTATTCCGTCAACACCGGAGGAGTTAAAAAATCAATATTATGGGAGTATCTGTCTGTGGGAGCAAACTACAGGATACTCCTACAATGGTATGGTATGTATGGTATGGTCCATTAGATGAAATGTTCTCGCATCCAAAAGGCTGAATTGCAACATTTATTCTCAAAGACATATTACTAGAATACAAACTTGATTAAACAAGAAAGTATTTACAATTTTCAAATCATTCATCACTATTTAAAGATAACAGTTGACATTATTTACAACATTATTCATTTTAGAATATATTACATTCACTACAATCAACACACTGTACGTGACAAATAAACATAAACTGAATAAAAGGGACCCATGCGCTTACTTCCTTTCTTTACATTCTATTCACATCTTCCGCCTCCCTCTCTCTCACACACGCACTTACACACACGCGCAAACTCAGGTACACTCACAAACACATACACGCAATTATCTCTTCATCACATCCAATAAGTGATTCTCACACACACGAACACATAAACACATACAGACACTACAAATTCTCATTCTTCTATCTCACGGCATTACTGATTATAACTGTACATTCGTCACGCTTAAACTGCATTTTGATCACACAATGTTTACAAACATTCAAGTGCACAATGTAGTGAATGTTTACAAATATTGATGGGAGTACAACAAACTTATAGATTCTATATCATAAGATAATCTGATGTGGTCTGATATTATATGCCTAATGAACATAATGTACTCTCATATACTCTCATAATATATCTCCGGGAATTAAAAACAGCATCAAATTAACAAATTTAAATTATCAACAGTTACCAATGAAAAAAAAGTACAATATTGCTAGTTTGTGTTTTGGGTGTGTTTGTGTGTGTGTGTGTGTGTGTGTGTGTGTGTGTTCGTGCGTGTGTGTGTGTCGGTTTGTGTGCAAATAGTTAGATAACACAATTTGAAACCCATATCATTGAAATTTGATCCCAGTTGATACCAGTTGGTTTCTATTGGTTTCTACTGTTGTTGTTTTTTTTTTGCTCATGAATATTCATAAGCTATTCAAATTCTCTTCGTGAAGAAGATAAAATATTGTTAAATTTAATGTTTTTTTATGATTTCAATAAACTCTGAAATGCCTGAAATGTATTAGAAATTCATTGAATATTATTGCCGTGATATTCACAATTTCAACTTGTACCTTTGATGAGGTATTTTCATATTTTTGTGATAAAAGTGTAATCTACATGGTAAACATGTTTTAAAGCATTACAACTAAATGGCCCAATATATGTGAATGAAATATCCCTGGTACTAACTAGGTCTAGGATGTAGGTTAAGTCTAAATGTACTTGTAGGTATAGGCTTTACGACTATCTGTAGGATTATAATAGGTTAGATATGAACAATGTCTTGACATACACATGTTCTGGTAAACGCCCATTCATCAAATAATGCAATACAAAATTTTTGATTGACCAAAATTGAATTTACTAAACAGTTTGACAAATGGAAGTTGGGCATTATCTCATCTGGTAAAGTTGGTTGGGCAAATGATTACCAAACCCAAAACATAACCAACGGCTGGGAAATTGCAAAGTTGTGTAGTCTGATTGGTCAACAGCTGATGGGCAATTTAATTTGCCAAACCACATAGCAAACTCATTACCCAACATCAGTTGGGCTGATTTTAACCAATAGTTGTGTAGACAGTATGTTGCCCAGTGTTGGTTAAAAGTTGGGCATTTTTTTTGCCCAACTATTTTAAGAGTAGATAAAATATAGCGAGATTTAACACATTTTCACTTTTCTAGCATAATGAAAGAGCATTTTACCTATTACTTCTTTCAAAAAGCAGGAGGAATAATATAACCTTTGTTATATCTGTAGCAAGTTGAGGGAGAGTGTACATACTTTTCATGGAGAATGGAAGTTTGTGGTATGTACTGTACATTTGATTATTATCTTTATCTGGTTGTCATGCAGTGATAACTGAAACATCAAAAATATATAACTTATAATTTATACTTGGATTGTCCGAATTTTTTTCAACTTTACTGACTATGTGTTTTACTAAAATCGTTGCATTCACTCAATTCATAATGTATGTATTTATGTATTTATACTTGTCCATATACCCTTTACTAGACAGTAAAGCACTTACTTGTCTGGAAAGCGAACATGGGAGCTCATTTTGTAGGTCTGTAAGATAAAAACTGCGAAAAGATTTGCAATGGAGCATAAGCGAGGAGCGATGAGCTATCACAATCTCAATCTATGTTTGTTTGTTTGTTTGTTTGTTTTTATTTCCGTCTTCAGATAAAAAAAAATCAACACATTACATGTTGCACATACATTGCATAATATTCGTACAGAAGAAACGGAGGATTGTCCGTTCAGTCATTATTTGCAAAATAAGACTTTAAGAATTTACAATACATTACAATGATAATTCACTGTATACATGCACAAAACATAAGAACAAAAAAAAAAATAATGAAAATCACATACCGAACTGGTACAGTGACATTCAACTATAAACAGAGATAGGTAGAGGCGAAAGCAGAGCTGGGAGAAGAAAAGAAGAGGAGAACAAACCTACAAAAGAAAAAGCAAGACTCATATACCCTCCCCCCACAATCTGTGAATTTCAGTATAAAGTAAGAATGACGCACAGTCTGTATAAACTGTTGGGATCCACATGCTGTTTATGTATAAGTTCCTCACGTCAGATAATATTGATTTGCTTTTGATGTAGTTACACACGTTTTAAGAATAATCGGAAATAGAAAAGTCGATGAAGCTTCGTACAGTGAAAAAAGGCTGTAAACGAACGATCCAATCCAACAAGAATGATGATAATCTTACCTCATGCATACTAAGCTCCCCAAAATTGCTGGTTTATAGTTTGAAATATTTTTTTTTCTGAATGTAGGTATGTAGCGATGTAGTCGCACGGAAGCCTCACCTACCAAATTAGAAAATTTCATTTATTGTTCGTGAAAAAAAGAGAAAACATTTCATAAAATACACACGAAAGGAACAGAAACATACGAAAGAAATATGAGCCACACTGCAATCGTGGTTATGTGACACGCAGAAATTATGAACATTTACGGCTTCGAATCGAAAAAGAACACATAGACGCAATAACGAACAATCTTACTTTTGAATAAGTATCAAACTAACCGAGTTGTGCTGCTGCTGGTTGAAATAGACAGTTTGTTTTTGGTAGGGGAACACCTGAGAAGGGACGGGATCCCCTGCGCTCAGGAACTGACACACGTATATAGAGTATATACCCGTAGATTTCTAAATGCTAACTAGTACAGCCCAGACAAAAAGGGCGGGAATATTAATGTGGTATTCCCCGGCAGATTGGAGAGTTGCCAACACAACATTCACAAGTGCTCCATCATTGACAAGAACACAATCAAGGGATCAACAAGCCAAAGATCAAAATGCAGTCTCTCTCTCTCTCTCATATATATATATATATATATACAGAGAGAGAGAGAGAGAGAGATATTAAAAAAACAGCAAAAGAAATAACTGTTTTTATGGGCATGATAGGTGTGTCACAGTGTGAGTGTGTCAAAAAAAATGACCCTAAAGAGGTAAAATGTGTAAACTAACTTAATTAGGGCTTGGTATCCAATTGAACCACCTTTGTGTCAATTCATACTGACAGCTTTCTTTTTTCCTTTTTTTTTCAAACTCCTGTAAGATGTCTTCATACAGTCAGGTTTCAGTTAAGTTGCAGTACAGAAGTACATAATGAACTAAATTGAGTCGAATCTTAGAATAAGTAGTTTTTTTCTAACCTTTGTTAGACTTTTTACAATTACAAGCAACATGGACAGCTAACTTACAAACAAATCATATCCGAGGGGATGAGTGAATTTAAATAGCTGTATTTGCGTGAGAATGTTTTTATTGTTAATGCGTGCTTGAACTCATTCTTCCAGTGGCATATCATCGTGTGTACAATTTAGTATCGAGCTGACGTAGACAGATACAAAGGTCGCATCCCTGTTTAGACATGATAACTATAATCCTCACCCACACATAAGAGGGAGGGGGGGGGGGGTCGGCTAAATACACTCAGTCCGAGGTCGAGTGGCCGGTCGGTCGATCGGTCACTCCGTTGCAAAATTTTGTGGATCGAACTGCTCTCTCAGTTTTTGAGCATTTGGCTTTGAATTTGGGACATGTGCTATAGTATGTTGTGTTGCAAGACACTTCTTGGAGTGTCCAAATATGTGTTGAGATGGCAAAAACATCTTTCATACAAATTGTACAAAATCATCTGGATTGAGCTTATCATCTCAGTCTGTAAGCATTGGACTTGAAATATGGCACTTGTAAACATGTAGATGTGCAAAGGTCGTCTTTTTTTTTATGTCGAAACATTTGTTGCCATGTAACATCATCTTTTTTTTTCAAATGGAAATAGAACAAATATATCGTGGATTTAGCCAACACCTTCGCTTTTGAGCTTTTAACTTGAGATTTGGCGCACGTGTTAAAAAAATGCGATTTTTAGATGTGCAAAAGACATCTTTCCGATGGTGTTGTAAAATGAGTAGCTAGGGTAACAAATAAAAAAAAAAAGATGTGTCGTGAACTATGTTTACTTTCTATTTTTTTCTTTTACCATTTGATTTGAAATTACGACACCTATGATAATATGTAGATGTGTAAACTTATCTTTCACCAACATCCAACAATGTGTTGCCATTGATATAACATTTTCACGATTTTTAATAAAAATTATGTATGAATATATTTTGGATTTAGCTAACCACTCAGGTTTTGAGCTTCTGACTTCAGGTTTGGGATGTGCCCGTTATGGCTTTTACCTGCAAAGCATATCTTTGGTCGATGTCGAACAAAGTATTGTCATGGTGACAGCTTTTTTGAAAAAACAAAACAAACACAAAAAATATTGTTGATTGAGTTAACTTCTTAAGTTTCAAGCATTTGACTTGAAATTTGGCTCATGTGACAGGTATAATATGTGCAAACGCTGTCTTTCTTGACTATAAAACAATGTGTTGCCATGTGTTGCCAGCTTCTTTGATAAACAAATACGTAGTACACAATATTGTGGATTGAGCTATCTCCCTCAGTTTTTCAGCATTTGACTTGAAATTTGGCACATGAGACGAATACAATGTTAAGATGTTCAAAGCACATTTTCTCTCAATAATGGATAAATGTGTTGCCATGGCAACACAATATTTAAATGAAAGTTATACAAAAGTAACGCGACTGAGCCAACTCTCTCAGTTTTGGAGCATTAGACTTGAAATTCTGCGCATCAAAAAGCTATAGTAGGTAAGTGTCTTAAACTACACGTTGACATAGTAACATTCTTCAATGCATTCAAAAATATTTTGCATGAGCCAGCTCTCGCAGTTTTTAAGCATATGACTCTTGCACTTGAGGCCGTTATAGAATGTAGATTGTTAAAGCTTCATCTTTTTGCAGTGTCGACCAATGCGTTGCCATGGTAACAGCTTTTTTTTAATTGAAAACATCCAGAAATATTGTGAATTGAGCTATCTCCCTAGTAGTCCAGTCAAAATATGAAAATAAATTGCAACAGAAACCATTTCACTTGCATTTAATCTGGAAGAGCTATCAAAACAACATATTAAAAGTTTCCTAAAATTCGAGTGGTGGATCAATGCCTAATTTGCATAAATTCAAAATGGCCGCCATAAAACCTATTTATGCTTATATCTTGGGATATAGAGCCCATAGAAAGTCAGTTCTTGTGTCTGAACCTATGTTTTTTAGGTCAAGGAGTACAATTATGACATCAGTAATAACTTAAAAGTATTAATTTGTACATAATTTGCATACATTTGCATATGAATGCATTCAAAATGGCCGCCATAATGGCCTTTTAATATCTCCGTACATAAAACCTGTAGAAAGTAAATTTTGGCATCTATGTTTTTCGCGTCAATATACCCAATCATGATGTCAGCTGTAACTCAAAAAGCATGATCCCACATACATAATTTGCATATATACGCATATAATTATATGCAAAATGGCTACCATATGGTTTGTGCATGCCCGATTATTTCAACTGTAAGTGGGTCTCTTTGTGTCTCTTATCTTCACTGCCAGGAGTAATTGCTGCAGTACCTACATTTAGGAGTAAGTCAATGAAAAATCTGCATAAATATACATATAACTATTGCACTTTTTCCCCTCATTCTTCCCTCCCTTTCTCCTTATCGCCACTCAGTGAGTGGTGACTTATATTCCTACAATGTTGTATTGTTTAGACAATCATTTCTGAGGCCATTGTCGTCGTCAAGCGCTTGCTTATGACGATGGTCTCCTGAATTTCTGTACATCAAGACTTGAAAGATTTGTCTTTGAGCAAGAGATACTGTAACTTATGTATGCATAAATGTATACACAAAATAGTATATTTTCATTTTGAATTGTATCCGGGAAAAGAGGTGAATATTTGAATTAATCATTTATTTGCTTTATTGTCAGATTCAATTTATACTGTGCTCAATTTGTTTATTCAATTGACTTTGTACTTCATTTATGTATGAAAAAGAAATTCAGAAATAAAATCAGAATTAGATCATGTAATTATTCAAATCACTAATATGAATACACTTCCTTTTATCCTACATTATTATACATACAATGTTGGGCAAAGAACATTAACATAACAACCTTAATGATTATCTTATATATATATGTATATAGTTGCATGAATTTGCAAGTACTGTATCACCCATAACTTCCCAAAATAAAGCCTCTGAGCATTAATCAATGTAAACAGTATCAAACAAAACCAATTATCACTTAACTTTAACTCCAAATTAGCTTCCAAGTGCGCTCAATATAGGTACACAAAAATTGAACTCTTTGAATTGTTTAAAACATCTCATATTTGCATACAATGTGAGAATTTGCCTTAATGTTTAATGCATACATGCAATATTTTTATTTGAAGAGGGAGAGTACATCAATAATTCATTATGAGAAAGTTTATCTATGAGTTGATAAATAAAAGTTACATGAGTTTGGTGTGGAAATTGTTTTTATCATATTTTGGTGTCTTGTCACTGAATGACTTTCTGAACAAGAATCCCATGGGTTCAGAGCTCCCCAGTATCTAAAGTTTACCTTCCAAGCAGTCTTGCAGAGTGTTACCTAGGGAGAACACACCAAAGTTGGAAGCCTTGGGAGACCTCCAGGGCCCAGGGAGACATGGCATCCATATGTTTTTATTCCATGACACTGGCGAAAACACTTGTCAAAGTTGTATAAAAATGTGATCATGCGTGTTTCCAGAAAGAAGATCAAAACTTAAAACTGGTCCTCAATAAATCATTCCTGGCTGCGGCCTAAAGGGGACACCCCTGAATCTGCCATGAAACACTTGAAAGTACCCTCAGCAGTGTATAGATCCCCCCCCCCGCCCTCTAAAAAAGAATATATATATATATATATATATATATATATATATATATATATATATATGAAGATGATCCTAATTTGGTTCGGAGCCGAAAGGGATCATCCCTGTATATGTTCTCCTGCTGTAAACATTTGGGGTTATCCATGAGTCATTGAGGTCAGCATTGAAAAAAAAAGGTCTTTGGTGTTCTTTGCTTTAATAATCTGTGTCAAACTTAGAGCCTTGTTTGCGTTGTGTCGGACTCGTGGGCTCTTTTTTTATTGCCTAGTGTCAGACTCATGGGCCCTATTTGTTTAGTTTCAAGCTCATGGGCTGTATGACTCTTGGGTGTTTAATTGTGACATGTGCAAAAAAAAAAATCTTGAGAGAGAGAGAGAGAGAGAGAGAGAGAGACAGCTATCTATAAAGAGCGGGATAACTACAATTTGTACAAACTCTGGAGGGAGACCGGGAAATTTTGAGAAAACAAACTGAAAGCGGCCCCCATGAACCACTGAAAGAAAAAGCGTTAGAGTATCTACTCCTATAACGTATAAAGCAGAAGTGCTTTGAGTAAATACATCAGTGAATTGACTCGTAAGATTGATTCAGGGGTGATCTCCTTTGGGCTCGTGCTAAATTAGGGACCAATTTTCACACTTTTATCTTCACGAAAAGTGTGGTCATTTTTTTTTTTCTACCGAACGTTGCAGGTGATAGAATATCATATTATTTAGTCACATGAGTACCATGAACTCCATGTTGACTCCAAGATGCCCAAAATCCCCCAAATTAGGGAATCTTTGAAAGCATTTTTCCCTCTAGAATCAGAAATGGGTAAAAGGATAAAGGCCATGATTACAGGGACCCTATACTGTAGAAGGTACTTTCAAGTGTTTCATGGCAGATCCAGGAGTGCTCCGGGTTTGGTCGCTGCCATACCTAATTCATTAGGGACCAGTTGTAAGTTTTGATCTTTTTGGAAACGCATGATCACATTTTCGACAGACCTTGCAGGTGTTTTTGCCAGTGTCATGGAATAAAAACATATGGATGTCATGTCTCCCTGGGCCCTGGAGATCTCTAAAGGCTTCGAACTTTGATGTGTCCTGCATGGAAGACTGCATGGAAGGTAAACTTGAGATGCTCAGGTGAGCTCTGAACCCATGGGTCTCTTGTTCAGAAAGTCATTGAGTGACCAAGGCACCAAAATATGACCAAAACACCTACTACATTGTGTACCAAACTCATGTAACTTTTGTATTATAGACTCATAGATAAACATGCTCATAATGAATTGATGTACCCTCCTCCTTGCAAAAACAAAGTATTTTGTACTCACAAATATGCATTATACAATTCAAAGATTTCAATTTTTCTGTACCTATTGGGCACACTTAGAAGCTAAATTGAAGTTAAAGTTAAATGAAAATCGATTCTGTTCAATGCTGTTTACATTGATTATTGTCCAGAGGCTTTATTTGAGGAAATCATGGGTGGTAGAGTAGGCCTAAAACTACTTGTAAATTCATGGAAATTCATGCAACTAGGTGTAAGGATGTTCATTAAGATTGTAAAATGTAAATGTTCTTTGCCCTTGAATTAATAGATGCAGGCACCACAATCAACATTGTGCAGGCTGCATGTATATGTATATCCTAAAAGCAGAAATGTATTCATATATAGTGATTTGAATAATCATATTTATATGTATATTTATGCAGATTTTCAGTGACTTACTATTGAATGTAGGTACTGCAGCAATTATTCCTGGCAGTGAAGATATAAGAGACACAAAGGGAACCACTTACGGATGAAATAATCAGAGATAGGGGCATGTACAAGCCATTTGGCAGCCATTTTGCATATCATTTATATGCATATATATGCAAATTATGCATGTAGGAATGCTTTTTGAGTTACAACTGACATCATGATTGTGTATATTGACGTGAAAAACATAACATAGATGCCAAAATTTACTTTCTACAGGTTTTATGTACGGAGATATCAAAAGGCCATTATGGCGGCCATTTTGAATGCATTGATATGTAAATTTATGCAAATTATGTACAAATAAATAGTTTTAAGTTATTACTGATGTCATAATTGTACCCCTTGACCGACACAACATAGGTTTAGACACAAGAACTGACTTTCTATGGGTTCTATGTCCCAAGATATAAGCATAAATAGGTTTTATGGCCGCCATTTTGAATTTATGCATATTAGGCATTGATCCACCACTCGAATTTTAGGGAACTTTTAATATGTTGTTTTGATAGCTCTTCCAGGTTAAATGCAAGTGGAATGGTTTCTGTTGCAATTAGTTTTGGGTCATTCCATATTTTGACTGGACTATAGTTAGTATTTGAGCATTTGACTTGACTTTTAGCACATCATGTTACCAAAATGGTTTTTAGTTTTGCAAAACACGCCTTTTATCAATGTTGAACACTGCATTGTCATGGTAACAGATTTTTTTTTCAATAATATCATACAGATCTATTGTGGCATGAGCAAACTCCCTATACCGTCTTTGGTGGGGAATTATTCACCATCAGTGATAGTTCTAGTTTCACGAAATGTAAATAAAAAAAAAAAAAGCAATATCGAACGATCCCATCTATAACTGACAGGATAACCTTGGATAGTTGAAGCAATGTTGGTGGAAGCATAAAATCTGACAACGTCGAGTGTATGTGTGTTTGGTACTTTTCGCATTATGTTGTCAGAGCAACATCATTTCCAGCATTCTCGGTGTTTTCCCTATAAATTTCACACAATCATACTAACACAAAGACACACAAAGACACACACACACACACACACAAAACCCATGCAGCAGCATCAAACGACGCAACTTACACATGTACACATAATAAACTTAAAAATACTCATTCTGTTATATAGAAACATTACTGAGTTGACAACGAATTCATGTAAAGCCAGCAAATACATGTGTACGTTATTAACACAACAAATCTTCCAATCAACGCCATAAAGTACAATATTGTTTTATGGTATCAATGCCAAACTTTGTCAAATGATAAATGATCACCACTCCTCCGAAGTTATCCAATGAATGACTAATCTTGATAGTCATGAGTATTGATAGTTCACATAAACAAAACATTTTAAAATTGTGACATAATTACGTTTTCATTCTTATATGACATTTATATGACTTCTAGGTTTCAAGAAGGAAAATCTAATTGATTGTCTTCAACTTGAAGACTATTTTCTAATGAGAATTATATGATATAAAAAATACTTTTGACATTATTTTCTTACTTCACAGTCGACAGTTATAAATCCCTACTTCCAAATGCGGGTGAGGTAAATTACTGCCCAATCATTGACATCTAACCAAATCATTGATATCAACCAAAGTTGATATATCATTACAATATTGTATTCAAGTTTTGTTGAAACTTATGCGATTCAAAGTTCCTTAGAATATTATGTACTCATGTAAACGGTATGTATGTTGCTTCGTATTACTTTATACAGAAATAAAATCATTCGCATTGAATTGAATTTGAATCTAAGAGCCCCAAAGCCATTTAACCCATACAAAGCAAAACTGGTATTTCCATCGACGATATATCCAATTATTGAGAGTCACATATAGCAAAAGAGTGTTCAAGTAGCTGCAATGGATATTCTTTCTAATAGTCAACATTCATATTTATTTTAGGTCTACATTTTTGTATTGAATTATTTTATAGTTAAAAACGTAACATTACGTTCACATCTTTTGCTCTCTTGTAAAGCCCCAACAAATAAGACTTTCAAATGAGAAGAGAAAAATAATGTTACAGGTGAATTCGTTTTTGCTGTTGTTCATTCACATACCATCACTTTAATATATCATCAATCATCCTCTCTTTCGTTTCATGATTTAAATTCAGTGCAATTCAATTTCTATCTTTCCATGGAACAAAACGCGATGTATACAGCACAAAATATACAGACAAAGATTAAAGAAGTATACCCACTCTATAAAGGTTAGTACTAAAAAGTGTAAATGTGACTGAATGTATGTATAGTAGTATAAAAGCAACAAGTATGCTTGGCAGAAATGACACTAAGGCGTAAATAAAGCGATGGAAATTTTTAAAGATATATGTCAAAGCGTTTTGAAGCGTCGCATTTGAAGAGTTCAAAATTCGTCTAAGCTCTTTCTAAGTTCTTAATGTTTTCAACTACTATTCGAAAGAAATTCTAAACACAGAAATACAGATGACATCTGCACCTTACAACCTATTCCATCCCAGTACTAATGGTTATGTGATTAGGGAGACTAACGTTTCCTGTATCGTGTGGATCTATTTTGCACCTGTCGCATTGATGAAGATGAAAACTTCTTCGTTGGATTCCAAGACATGGCAACTTGGGGTCTCCAGGACGTAGTAGGCCTTCCCATGGAATAAGTTGACACTGTCTTCATCGGAAAGAAGGTGGATGAGGGTTGATTCTTTGATGTTCGAATTGTAGGACCACGTGAATTTGCCCGTGATGCAGCTCCAGCTGTGGCTATCCTCCTCGGCATGAACAAGGACGTTGTTGGTATTTGTCCTGGTACTAGCAAAGGGATACGTCTGTGTGCTTTTCTATTGACAGAAGTTCCTGATGCAGGGCGAGTTGAAGTTGTCTTGCTTGACTTCCGCATCACTGAGGATGTCGTGGCCTTTTTCTTTGTCGGTCTTGACGGAGCGGGCCGTGGCACCTTTTTCTTGTTCTTAGTTCCAGATGTGGAATGTGATGTAGTTGTCTTCGTTGGCCTTCGAACAACTGTTGATGCCTTAGCTTTTTTCCTTGGCGGTCCAGAAGGAGGGTGTGCTGGCTGTTTTGTCTTGCTCTTGGTCCTAGATGTGGATTGTGATGTAGTCGTCTTCGTTGACCTTCGAACAACTGTTGATGCCTTAGCTCTTTTCTTTGGCGGTCCAGAAGGTGTGCGTGCTTGCTGTTTGCTCTTAGTCCCAGATGTGGATTGTGAAGTAGTTATCTTTGCTGGCCTTCGCACAGCTGTTGATGCCTTAGCTTTTTTCTTTGGCGGTCCAGAAGGAGTGCGTGATTGTTGCTTTTTCTTGCCCCTACCCCCGGATGTTGTTTGCCGCTTCCGTTTTGCCGTTGTTGAAGTAGAATCAGATGCTATGAACTGTACTGGTCCTGGTTCCGAGTTGTGGACTGAAGTTTCATAATTGTTCACCACGGGTTGACTGCAAATGTGCAAGCAGGGGTAAGAATAGACACGTTAGCGCTAGCGGCTATCCCCTACGAGAAGGGGTCATCCCACAAGACTGACACCCACGAGTCCTACGGCCCATGAGTCCTACAGCCCACGAGTTCGACACTAGGTAAAAAAAACACCCATGAGACCGACACATTGAACCCCGCGATGTATCTGTCGAACTCGTGGTCTGTTTTTAACCTAGTGTCGGTCTCGTGGGCCTTGTTTGCTTATTTAAATCATGGGTTGTAAGACTCGTAGGCTGTATAACTCGCATAGGCTGTATTACTCGTGGGTGTCGGTCTCGTGAAGTGCACCCTACGAGAATAAGTCTGGGAAAATTGAATAATCATCTGGTAAAAGGCTTACATGATGTAGTCATTATGGCTTTATGCTACTGATTTGCCTTGAACTATCAATTTTCAGAACATCGTCAACAAATAAGAATAATTGTGCTGGTACAGTCAATTTAACAAACAATTATATCTTACAGCAGACCATTTGCACAGATTTGTAATGTTCTTGATGATTTCAACCTATATTGCATGGAGGAGTTTTTCTGTTAAAAAAAAAAAAACAGGGTGTAATCAAAGTAAATAGGGCACGCACTTTGGGTAAACATACTCTATAGAACATGAGGCGGAATGACAATAAAGCTACCTAAACTTGTGTATAATACTATAGTTGTGGCCATAAGTTTGAATTGGTGGAGCTGCGAAATGCCTTCCAGGAAGTATTCAAATTTCAAGGAAAGCTTCAATCTGTCGGGTGGCTAACCGATAAAATAACATAAAACTTTTGTATATCAGAACAGAATGTTCTAACTTCACGTTTTGGAATGTCATGCAGGGAGGTTATAAGTCACTCGAATAATTTTTCGAGTCACAACGTTATGCTATACTTTAGATGCAAATTCTTTCGCTGAAGGTAATTATTTCACCTGATTAGGTGACCTACACCGGAGTATTGTCTTGTCGTGGACTATATCATAAAATGTATATGATATTGCCTGTCTTTTCTTGCAGCCACACCCAAACTGCTTTGTCTCTTGGCATGCGCACAATTATTTATCTCCGCAACTGCTCGTAAGATATATAGCATATTATCACACTCTTTATGATAACAGTATCATAGATTTCCTAGCAGCAAGCATCTAAGTGATGGTACACTCCTATTAACCCTATGTGTGCTTTCCCTGCTGGAAAGAACACAGTGTCTCACAGTGTGCAACACGATGTGAACACAGTGTGCACACATGACAACAGTGTGAAATCTCATCGCACTGTTCGAAAATCAAGCATTTCAACATTGTCAACACATTGTGAATTATCGATTTACAGTGTGAAACAGAGCATAACTATTAGAACACTCTGTAAAAAACCACACCATAGTGTGGAGTCATCTTCACACTGTTAAATTATAGTGTTTTCACAGAGTCGAATATGTATGCACACCGGGGGACATGTGTTATTTCCAGCTGATTTGAGTGCTGATTAATTGTCACAGAGATCTCAATAGACGTAGGGTGTTACACACTTTCTAACGTCCCATGGCACAGAGAGGTATATCCATAACAAGACAGAAAATTCACACAATTATCAACTGTGATAACAGCATTTCTTAACGTACTTGATGTTATTCTGCTGACCAACGATATTACTGCCAATGATCGATCCTGAATTGGTCACAGAAACTTCTGCCCCTGATTGCGTAATATCTCCTCTGGCAGCTGAAAAAGAAACGAATGGCGAGTGATGAATTAAAATGTAGGGGCCTATATGACGTGTTTTGCGTCTGATTTATTCTTAACAAATCTGTGCCTATAGAAGATTCGATTCTACGCTGTTAGAATTCTTTGTAAAGTCCCTGCAGTAGGCATGACAGCCAAAATCACCGATGATACCTTTGTTTTGTCTTTTTCTGAAATCCTAGACATTCTGCGTGCTATAAGATTTAAATTCATATCAAAATCCAAGACATCGCGAGATTGTTGACTCTGCACTGTTTTCAATAATACGTATGCCGTCATCAGAGCTGAACACTACACCACCAAAATACCTGGTACGATATGTAGCAGTTTAGGATCACACATGTACTTTATCTTTAGAGAGTGTTATATAATCTCATTATTCGTCATGATTGTCGTTCGTTTTTTAATAGGACAGGTATTGATTTATTTTTTATTTATTTAATCTTATACACACAAGCTATATTATGCATTCAAATAAAAAATTCAGATTTAATTTCCGTCGTCATATTGGTTCCTACCGTAATTCCGGCCCAAATCTTCATCTTCATCGCCCTCGTCATCCTCGTCCCCGTACTCGTTTGCGCCTTCATGTTCGTCTTCGATTTGATCCCCGACCCCTTCCTCGTAATTTTCTGTTTTATCTTTTTCCTCCACGTCCACTTCGCCATCGGAGTCCTCCTCAAAGTCCCCGTCGGCATGTTCGTCTAGGTTTTCGTCCTTGTTCAGGATATTTACCCAATCCTCTCCCAGGTTGGCGGCATTCAGAGCGTCCTTCATCCAACCTCTTGTCGCATTTTCTCCTTTTTCAAGTTTCCACTGTACAAGCGCACGTTTCACGGCTTTATCGTAGTCTTCGTCAGATTCTTCCAGGAACATTCGCCTGCGATGACGATTGATGTCAAGTTCGACGCAAAAGTCATCATAATAATCAGATGGGAATTCTCTGGCGATCTCTTCAATTTGCCAGTCATCGACAATCCTGCAACAATATATCAACTTTGATTTTAAGATCAGCTAAACCGCAAATGTTGAAAAAAAAAAAATCATGATATGAAGACTTCACAGTCATCTTCTGAAATCAGTTTCTCGTCTTCATGGGGCTAATGCCTGAATTTTGTAGGAAAATAAAGTTATGATATGGCTTGGTCTTAAAATAGAAAGTTTTTTTATCCCATTACATAATATAGGGTGGCTGGGTTATGAATACGTGTACGCATCTATCCAAGAGCATCTTTGTGTAAATAACAACAAACAAAAAAATGATGTACACAACAACGAAAACTGTATTTTTACATGTCCACCTGACAGAATGCCTAAGGAACCATAATTTTATACGATTCACAGATGTTTTAATTTGTATTTGTGTTTGTTTGTTTTGTTTTCTTATTTTTTTGTAAAGATTGTCAGGTCCTTAACACGAAATGACGGAATATTAAAGGGGATAGCTGGTAACTGATCCGTGGGAATCAGTGGAAATGATGGGGGTGATTGCTCCAATTCTTGTGGGATTTATTTAAGAGTACATTATATATCTATTGTTGTGTGAAAAATCTTTACTTCAGAATGGTCTCATATTCAGGTAATGTGCAGTCTAATGTTTCCAGGTTAGCATGCCTGTACAGTGACGGGCATTAAACTACACATTACTTGAATATGAGACCGTTTT
Source organism: Diadema setosum (assembly GCF_964275005.1). Taxonomy (NCBI): domain Eukaryota; kingdom Metazoa; phylum Echinodermata; class Echinoidea; order Diadematoida; family Diadematidae; genus Diadema; species Diadema setosum. Next base: position 22,811,700 of record NC_092693.1, read on the forward strand.
GAAGCAAATAATTTTCACACAACAATAGATATATAATGTACTCAAATGAGTCCCACAAGAATTGGAGCAATCACCCCTAAGCATCATTTCCACTGATTCCCACGGATCAGTTACTAGCCATCCCTTTAACTTGAGTCATTACATGAACAAGTTTAACAGACGCACCAAAGTGAAGATGTAGAATGAGATGTTGGGGAATCGAGTGTACGTCACGACTGTGGATAATTCGCCTAAGGGAATTCTGTCCTAATTACATTCATAATCTACAGAATAAAGAAAGCTGACATGCCCTCTCATGACTTCTTTCGCATTGTATCCTCATTCCCCATACCTTTAATTGCACTAGTATAAAAAGCAGACGATTAACAAAACACCATAGTCTGTACATACGTTCCAATGCTTTTTAACACAATCGTGATGTCCTCGTCCTGTACTTTTCCTCCCTCTCATAATTATATAATATTGACTGGCCTCGAGGGAGATACCAGAAAATATTGCCCAAACTGAAAGAATATTGCCCGAGTCGAAGACGAGGGCAATATTCTTTCAGTGCGGGCAATGTTTATCTGGTATCTCCGTCAAGGCCAGTCAATATCATAATTATTACCTATCCCCTAGGTAATTTAAGAAAATATGTGAATACGGCTATACACTATGATATAGATCAAGCCAAATTTGACTACCTGTACATAGATCGTCGGCGTTTTCACGAACTGACGCTATTTCGATTTTGGTCAAAATTTTCAAAATCGAGATATTAGTACCAAATGAAAGTGCTTTCAAAACTCTACCAAATCCCAAAATTTTAGATCACAAAATTAATTATTCTTAATTTTATCAAAGAAAGAAAAAAACGACGGTACTCGAAATATCGAGAAATTGAGAAAAAGGAGTTTCACGAACCGACGCACGAAAGATACGCCGGTTCGTAAAACCCGAATTGCTACGGTGAAGAGCAACGCGGGTTTTACGAACCGTCGCAGTTGCATTACTTTGAGCTTTGTTCAACTTACTGGCCTAGAATTAGGTTTTGGCCCTAATCCAGATCTCAGAGTGAGAACCAAACCTTCTGAAAGATGAATGACGGCCTAAGCCAGCCCACTGTCCACGAGTGAAGTGAATGGTAAGCTATAATCCTATTAAAATCATGCTCAAAATAACAGTTTCAGTTGGACTACCATAACCATTAATTGCGGTAGTGTGTAGTCCCATGTATTCAATCGCGTGATGCTTATGAAGCCTAGTCTGTAAACGCCATCCAATTTCAAATTAGATCCCAAATCATATTATTTATTGTTTCTTTTCAACTTATGTCGTTACTTCTGAGACTACTGAGTACTGTAGTCGTAACGTCTGTGTGCAAGACATGCAGATTGCAAGATTTCAAAGTCTCGAAGACACTAAAAGCCTTGACTTTTGAGTTGAAAATGAAATCATGAGATTGACAAAGTAGGCGTACTAAACAAAAAAAAAGATAAAAAGTCTAACAGTAAAACTCAAAGGAAGAGTAAAGAATAAAGTTAGACATGTTAGACTTTTACTTTCAAGTCTAACTATTAAGTCTAAGTTAAGACTTGTAATACCAGTTACTAAAACTAAGATCAGCTGAAGTCTAAGACCAAGTCAAATTAACACAGTTCAGAGCCATACCGGTAGTCTAGCTCTAGATCTACATCTAGACTAGTGGTAATAGTAGGTAGAGTCCACCCATTTTTTCCCCCAATCTTTACTGGTCCATTCCTGAAAAAGTTACTGCTCAGTGTCCAACAGTGATTTTTCCTGGTCAGGGACCGTCGGACCAGTGCCAGTGTGCAGCGTTGGTGTAGATGTCATCTATGACAGTATGTGGTCTAGTGATACTACCTAAACACTACGAGTACTCTACAGGTTAGGTGGCTTTCCTGTACAGTGCAGTGTTAAAGTATACTTGTGAATTCAGCCCTAGTACCGTACTGTGTGTAGTGTATGTCTAACGTTAGTTCGAGTGGAGTACCTAAGCACAGCGGTGGGGCTTTTTTCCCCTAAAACTTGTGAATGTGGCCCAACCAAATGGCGTTTATATATTTACGCTTGATTGATAGTGATACAGTGGCGCTGTCGATTTCCACAGCAGCCAAACATAATCTTTTGTCCTTTCTTCTTTCTTTTTTTCCCTTTGTTCTTTCACTCTTTTTATTCTTGGAATCGAAGGACTTCCTAAGAAATGTCCCTCGACTGATTTAACCAGGACTCTTGAGTCCTGGTACAGTGTAAACCTAACCTTACCGAGTAACCGTTAACGTTTGTTAGGCCTAACATAACAGTAACACTGACTTAGCCCTGTATTGACTTTGTCTTTGGCCGACTTACTGAGATGGCGAGTCTCACTCTTTAACGTTGTCTAAACGTAGTCGCTAGATCTGTCAGTGTCAGTGTCACCGGTTATTGTATATGGTGCCATCTCTAACGTACTTTTACAAGTTGATGTTAGTTATCTATGTCAACTTACTGATTTAGTAATAGTGGTACTGTCATCCTGTTGGACATCGCCGAAATATCATCCGTGACGTGTTAATTTCGTGTCACAAAGACAAAAGTTGCCAAGATCTAATAGTATTAGATGTCTAGATTTAGATGTAGTCTAGATCTAAGTAATATGAAATCTGTGTAACTTAAAAGTGAAAGGTCTAGACTTCACTTAGTCTATAATTAGACCAGACATTCATGAGGCAAAGGCCTATTTAGTAGATCTATTCTTATTCTATTTTAATGTCAATTCCTGCTAACTCGCCACGTGTTATTCCTAAGGCCAAGGACTTCCAGGTTAGTGATTTTTTTTTTGTGATAAATACCAAACAGCAGACGTGTTTCATTTGCATTCTTGCACAGACTTCATGAAAATATGTGCAGTATCAAAGAAATATGATGCACATGACAATGCCACTGTTTTATAGGTGAATGGTTAATACCTTTAAAAACTGAATGATAATGTAGAGTCTAGGTCTAATTAAGATGATACAGTCTCTGATAAGAAACAGGTTTGATTGTCGTAGACTGTTTCCCAAATGCAGGTAGTAATATTCAGCTACTTCAATGCAATGCCTTGTTTACAAGTACATGTAGATTTATATTCATGTGAATGATAATTCAATTTCTACATGAGACTTACTAAGTGCTAGACATAAGATCTTGCATCATTAAAATGTGTAAATGACGAGACAATTTGAATATGGATCAAAGACGAACAGCAGTATATTTTGACATTCTTTGATCCTGCATAGGCCTACCATTTTGTTTTATGTTTGATATAAATAGAGCAAAATAATTTCAACTTCAGTTTTGTTGGCTGATTTTTTTTTCTTCTCAAAATTAAAGTTGTATCTTGTACCATGATGTTTGATTTTAATCAAAAGTTCTTAATTTCTTTCTTTTCTTTCAGATGACTGGTGCCATGTAGTAGCGAAGAACTGGACTGTCAGAAAAGAAAAGAAAAAGTACAGGGTCGTGTACATCATCAACGGATGTGAATACAATGGTAATTAGAGTCTAGGTCTAATCAAGATGTTAAAGTCTCTGATAATAAAGAAGTTTGATTGTCGTAGACTGTTTCCCAAATGCAGTTAGTAATATTCAGCTTTTTCAAAGCAATGCCTTATTTACAAGGACATGTAGATTTATTCATGTGAATGATAATTTAATTTCTACATGAGACTTACTAAGTGCTAGACATAAGATCTTGCATCTTTAAAATGTGTAAAAGGCGAGACAATTTGAATATGATTCAAAGACGAACAGCAGTATTTTTTGACATTCTTTGATCCTGTATACCATTTTGTTTTATGTTTAATATAAATAGAGCAAAATGATTTCAACTACAGCTTAGTTGGCTGATTTCTTTTTCTCAAAATGAAAGTTGTATCTTGTATCATGATGTTTGATTTTAATCGAAAGTTCTTAATTTCTGTCTTTTCTTTCACATGACTGATGCCATGCAGTAGCGAAGAGCTGGACTGTTTCAGAGAAGAAAAAAAGTACAGCATCGTGCTTATCATCAAGGAATGTGAATACAATGGCTTAGGAAAGAAGACAATCTACAGATAGGATAGAAGGGAGAACTTGGGATGAAGGGCGACAACATAAGGACGGTATATCTACATTAAAATGTGATTGTAAAGTGGAAACATGAAAGAAGATTCTAAGATTGAAGGTGAAAACATGCATTCCATTCTGTGATGTCGTAATTACAATTTTGCTACACTTTAATAACACTACTGAGAGACATTTATATCAAGGCAAGCTTCATGTGGATATGGAATGTTAGATTTTTTTTAAGTGTTCATTGGTATGTATTTCATGATAATAAATCTTGAAGGTTTTGTGTGGTAATCATAACCTTGTGATACATCTTGATAAATTTCTAAGTGCACATTGGCAATATTCAGATGATGCTGTAATCAGATGAAGTTAGATGGTTGAATAATCATTGCATAGTTGTAATAGTTATCGACTGAGGATTAACATGCCCTTCACTGATTTATTTTTCGTAAACGGTGATAATTGCGAGAGTCAATCTAAATTGTCGGGGGCATAACCAAATGTGTCACACTGTCAAAATGTGTATATCAGAAACTTTTCGCTCACTGTACGAATTTTCACAGAAAACAGATTTATGAGAGTCACAAATGGTAGCTTAGACCCATCAACAAAAAGTTCCAGCTTCATCTTCAACCATGTTCATGATACATGTTCATCTACATTTTGCAAACATTCTGAATGTTGATTGAGACATGTTATACATGTATGTATTTTTATGAAATTAATGCAACAAATAATCAAATATGCATCTCTGCTAGATGATAATATTAATCCAGTTAATGACATGCCAAACTCACCTCAAACTATAATTCATTCTATTCTCCTTTATTCTTTTATTTATTATTTTGTTGTCTTCAACCCACTTTGAATGTGTTACGTATGATTCTTATAAACATGGGAAATGCACTCCATGTAACTGATAGGACTTATAACAAATTGACATAATCATTCAACCATCACTAGACAGTTCTGTTATGAGATGTTCTTTATTTAACTAAAATTGTAAATTATGATACGTGTATGCTCCCATGCAAACTCACAACAAAATACAGAAATATGATTTCTTTTGATAATAATTCATTATGTCTCTAAATGTACAATTAAAGAAAGTGATTACAAAAAGGATGTCAAACATTGTATATTAAAATAATAGATTATTCATTTGTCTCCATCCGTAGTAACACATGCAACTGCAGTGTGCAGTTTGTGGGCTGCTGTGAAAAAAAAAATCACAGGCAGCCCTTTCCTTTTCATATATGTATAACTATTACAGACTTAATTGGCTTGGCACTCCTTACATCGACCTATTTTAGACACCCATTTCCTTCTCTCTCTCTTGCTTTTTCTCTACTGTCCTGTGAATAGTGTAACTACATGTACATGCAACACCTCTTCTCTTTTGTATGATATACATCAAGTTTCCATCTGAGCATAATGTGTGTTGCAGCACTCACAAGCTTCATGCATATGCAGCAACATCTTTTTATGTTCATATACATAATTATGCTTGATATATTAATTTGAGAATGTTATTCTTTCTTTTGTATATGTTCCGTCCGCACTCTATAGATGTAAATGTAAATTGTAAGATTTGGTGCGCATGTTCGAACTGTGTTTCTCTTTTTGTGAACACACAAGAACTGATGTAATAATGAACTTGAATTACGCATATTCTTTGATATTGATTCCATCTCCATTTGCCATTAGATATTTATTGATTTATGGAGCTCTTCCACAATTGTTATCCTTCCCATTGTCATTACTCATCTCTGAATAATTCAAATTTGATACTTTATTGAGAACCTATGTTTCTTCGATTACATAATGTACCTCTTCAATATATTGCTGCAAAAGGCATAATAAAACATGACCTTTATTATATATTTAAAATGAAGCTTGAAATTCTGATAATTTTGATATTTATGTATTTTTAGGAGTTTATCAGTTTCGAAGAGTGCATGCAGGATGAGTTTTATGTTTTTATATGATCAAGTGCAGCTATCAAAGAATCTGTTGAGCAGGAAAGAGAAAGATGGAAAATGAGGAATTATGAGTGAATTCGCATGCAAGCCAAATGACACTAATGACACCGATAAAAATTGTGACAAAGTAAAAGTCACAAATAATGTGGAATAATAAGAAATAAAGAAATCAATAGATTATTTCAGAGAAAGAAATAACAGAGTGCATGAGTATGAAAGATGAGTAAATGCAAGTAATCATTACTGACTGGCACATCTTTTTCCCTATATTTAGCGGTATCCTTCATCTTAGAACAAACATTCATAATTATTATGAAAGAAGTGAACTGAATTTGAATTAAAAATTATGTGAAAAATAAAGAAAGTAAGTTAAAAAATTAAAAAAATAAAACAGTAAAAATTAAAAAAATATGAAACACAGTATACCGAGTACATATTAATTACCAAATGATAAATGTCCACATGCAAAAGTGTTGAATGATATATCCACACAAAAAAGGAGGGGGGAGGGCAAAGAAATCTTTGGAGCGATCAACGACAGCTCTAATAACAATGCTAAATGAAGATGAAAACAAGGACAACACGCTTTTTAGAACAATTAAGAGAAACTGGCTTATATTATCATCTTAATTATCACCTAATGTATTATAATCATCACAATAATCATTACATGACAATTAATTTCAATTAATAAGGTTATTGTTGATAAGCAGGTATAGCCCTAATAGTATTTGTATGTAAACACATACGAAAATGAAATAGCGACGGTTCGTAAATACACGCGTATTGCACGTTACCTATTGTGCAGGCCCTACAGCGCGGGTCTCACGAACCGGCGTAATACAACTTACGTCGGTTCGTGAGACCCGCGCTTAAGTACATAACCTATGGTGCGCGCAAGAAACGATGGATTTACGAACCGACGCAGTGAGTTTGAAGACAGAAATATCGTAATTCTTTTGAATTCACACTAAAATTACACTATGGATAGGAAGAACAACTTCCACTCTCATCACCCTGTCAAAATTTTCACACACAAGACAGGAAAAGTCATTGAAAACGTTGTCTAAAACTTGTGAGATCTTTAAACGCGATTTTCTCAGAATTGCATTTTCGCTCAAAAACGAAATAGCGTCGGTTCGTGGTAACACCGACGAGATGATCAACATGTCGAATAATTGAAAAATTGTTCATCAATGTATATCATTCAACTACATATGTACTTGTAACAGGCGAACTTCAAACATCTTAACGCTTTTACATTTTATTTCTGTTTAAATTTGTAGAGTTGTAAAACTGATGGTCACTCAGCAATTATTGAGCACAAATGGACTAGTCATTGCTTGACGCGTAGTGCTGCTGTACAATTGTAAGTGGTCGACCTTGTATGAGTTAAAGGCATAATTTACCATTTGCAGATGAAAGCATTAGTGCTATAAAATAGTTCTAAAATGTGAGTTAGGGATAGAAACAACCACTGTCAAAATTTGAATCCGTATAATCGATGTTAAGTGTTGTTAAATACACAAAATGTGAACAATAGTTATAATAAAAAAATTTCAAGACTAAACCGTATACAGTTACGGTTTATTGAGAAAAACCCTGATATCTCCTTATATTTTAGGTTTTATTGCAAATATTTCATATGGTAGGATGTTTTATGATACAACACACCTACACATATGCATCAAATATGATATCTTAAAAATTTTTGAAATCACTGCTCCCAAAGGTAAACTGGACCTTTAATTTATCAGCGTTCTTCTGTGGTGCGTGTAACCGACACCCAGCGACGTCCTGGAATGTTTTCTTTTCGTGGTCGATCGGAATGTTCACATTTAAAGCAGGGAGGTAGGGAGAGAGATCCCACTCTTTCTCTTCCCACCTCCCTGTGTAAAGTGAATGGCGAAAACCGGAAGATTGCACTGTTTGCACACATTGTTTTGTGTACGGTAAGGTGTGTGTAACCGACACGCAGCGACGTGTACGGCGAAAACCGGCAGAGGCGAACGAATATTGCCTGCTGACCTTTAACCCTGCAAAATAACAACTGCTGACCTTTAACCCTGCAAAATATCAACTGCAATTGCCTCGCAAAACTACCTCGTATAGGTAATAATTCTTATTATCTTAACAACCGTAAACGACGAAAATAAAAAAAAAATTGAAGTGGGTAAACTAAAACATTTTGCCAATATGAGTGCATGTCTTTACTACTAATTACTTCCTTTTTTCTGTCCTTTTCCCTTTGTGTTTAACGTAAAAGAATCTGATTTACATCGATATGGTACTCACTTGTCGGGATCCTGTACTAGGCAGCTCATTTTGTAGGTCTGTCTTGTAAAAATGATATATAAAATGGCATGCAATACACAGTTATTTATTTTGTATGGTGACACAATAGCAGATGGAACTATTATCGGCAAATGTTTCGTCACTTGAACAGTAACATATAAACGCCCCGATTTGTAGTAATATTGGGAATGCGCTGTTGGAAAGGCTGTTAACCTGCTCACCGTTAGAATATGCAATCTCATAATTTCAACTTGAAAATCGAAGGTTTAGCTCGTAATAATGGATGTTGGAACGACTCTGATGCACGAGTGTTAGTTTCAAACTAAAATAAATCACAATCGAAATGATACAGATCCTTAACGTACATAGCTGTCAAAATTAGCCATCGTTTTAATAACATTGTACTATGTTCAACGGAGATTATCTCTTCATGATAAGCTTCGAAAACAGTCGTACCGCAACGTGATCCAATCAACATTTAACATGAGGGGTGAAACTCAACGTTCATACTCTCGTTGAGATGTTTGATAACATTAAACTTCAAGTATGTCTCTCGAGCATGTAAAATATACCAACTCTGAAGTATGAGCACAGAAAATCATTTACAAATTACGTGAATGAAAATTCCAGGTAAAATGACAAAAGTAGATTCACTGCGTGAATCAATGTATCTATAAAAGAAAAATATTCGAGTAGGATTAAAATCGTGAAAGGCCAAACAATATAGTACATTCATCAGATTAATTATATTATTCATAGGTATTCAGTTGTCACCGTTATTATGAATAGTAAATCCATCGTATAATTGAAGGGGTCGGTGCATTATAGTGCTAACCCACACAATGTTCATTTTGAGATAATCGCTTTTGAAAGTTTGAAAAAATCCATAAATCAGGTTAATGACTCGAGAAGGCCAATTTTTTCGTATATGAACCTTTAAATACTCAAGATTGAATAGTGTCTTGGGGAAATTTACTACACTGATATTTTGGTGGATTCAAGAGGATTTTTCAAGTCACATTTTGAATTTGTGGCTTAGCACTTTATTGCAGCCAAATCCGTCGTGTATACAAATGCTCTTTATTTTTTGAAAACTCACAAAATATCAATATCTCTTTGCTAAAAATGAAAAATTAATGTAATATTTGAGTTTGACTATGTGACGTGAAATTAAAATAAGATATACTTGTTTTTAACTGTCTGTAATGTATAATCTGTGTGAATCATGAAGACAAACTTTGCATATATTTCAGACGCACACACGCGCACAGAATCAATCATATACGCATAAAGACATCTTGAAATGTGGATATTAAACAATTTTAACAATTCAAGTTTTAAAAGACAAAGCATTCAGTGTCATACAAAATAATAATATGATTTGTGGGGGGGGGGGGGAGAGGTTATATCTCATTGAGGATTTTACATTTTCCGTGTACCTAAAAGCAGGTAAAGAGTCCCTTCTTCAGCATTATGCATAAATAAAAACGCATTTTAAATTTAGAGTATCTATAGATCAGAGAAAATAAAGTAAAATGGTACATATCAACATTGTTCCAGAGATTATCATGTCTTTTGTTAAGGGGAATAAAATACCATAAAGTAGACATTAAGGCCTTGTTTAGCTTTATTAGTTTTCTTGTTTAGGGTATCAAAATCACCAATAGTACTCTAAAATCCTTCTTTGTATGACAACGAATTTACCAAAAAAAAAAGTGTTGTATGAGAATTATGACTGTACATGCCTCAATTAATCCTCTTCATGTTCGTTGGTAAATGCAGGCTGTGTGAAATTATGCAGGAAAGTTCTTATCACAAAATGAATGAATCTATGAAAAGAACATTTTTAAAAATTGGGAAAAAATTTCTTTGGAAGCCTGAACAGTTATAGATTTCGCATATTCGGACAGACCATACATGCTGAAATACAATGTGCCGAATAAGACCAAAATAGTATACGTATTATACCAAGTTGGTGTGTTTATACACATACATTTTACCCCATATGCACGTTTTCAGACTACATTTGGATCATGAAGATCATTTAGGAACAAGAAAAAAATGTTCTCATGTCAAAGCTGTTACGGTGACAAAAACATACACGAAAAAGTGAAAAATCTATATGCTTTCAAAAGTTTTATCAATCACAAATCTCCAAATCAATTTGAAGGAAACTTTCTTTTTTGTAAATTAATCTTGAAAACAACCCTGTGAAAAAAAAATAATAACTCTGAAATTTGTAACAGAATACAGCAAATACATTTTCTTTCCAACATGGAGACTTCTTCATAAAAGTGCATGATAAATACCGAGTTTAGAGGGTAAATTCAGTAGTGGAAAAAAGGGAGCTATTGACTCACAATTGAATTATGTTAAAAAACACTATACTATCAGCATTGATGCTTTAAATTCCGCTTTGATTGCTTTCAACGTTTATTGATTTAAATTGAGAAACCGTATAGAGGTATCAACAACGTGGAACTATGAATTTTATACGACAGCGTTAGATTTGAAAAATAATGTTTGCAGTTATATCATAAATGTAACATCCTTTCAAAGGATGTTAAACATGTAAGTATCGTGTCTCGGTTATGTAAGAAACTACAGGGAAGCACAGCTGTATTGACAGCGGCAGCATTTTTTTGAAAATTTGAGGTAAATTAATCGATATTAAAAGTGCATTTTGTTTTCATCCATTTTCTACTGTCTATAGCTAATCCCCCTAAATATGGCTGTGAAAGCATAGCAAAGTTGCATTTTATTCAAAAGAAGTTACAAATTAATCAATGACAATTTCAAATGTTGTTTCACTAGTGATCTAACTCTGTAAGAATTACTAACATATAAGGCACATGTCCAAACATCCAGCTATCCGTACATTTTTTTTTTTACCCATATGAATGTTTTCAGATCACACTTACATCGGGAAAAAGATCATAAATTTAGAGACAATACACTTATTACAATAAGCCATTTTGATGAAAAAACACACATAACAAATGAAGATTTATATTTTGAATATATTTCATCAATTATTTAACTACTGATTAATTTTGAGGAAGCTTTCCTTTCGAAGCGAAATGTCAGCATGAATAAAGTGCTAACCCACTAATGAAACTTTAAGGTGCTGGGACAGACCATGAATGTTGATTAATTTTCTTATAGGTCATAATGCACAATGCTAAAATACTCCTAAAACCAGTGATTGTGGTATTTTCCTGATAAGTTCAACAAAAATAAAAAACTGGCGAAAAATGTCATGGTCAGTAGAATTAGCATGAAAATAGTGCTAACCCCAACAGTTCAAAAATTGACAAAAAATACTCATTAAATGCTTAAAATTTCATTAATGTTTATCTCATCTCCATTTTCATAACTGGCAGAAGAGTACAAGTTATGTTATGAATCAGAATCACTCATTTTTGTAGATGAAAAAGTTTCCTCACTGTTCAGATTTAGATATTTTTATGACACCCTTCTGTCTGCTACCATGGAGGTCGCCATCTTGAAAAGTGTGGCTTAGCATTATATTCCTGCCTATAAGATGTGATTAATTTTCGGGGCAAAAAGATGCCTGCATTAAAAACCCATTTATTGTTTAAATTTCAAGATGACATTTTTAGGAATTATAGAGCAGTGATTCAGGATGGTGTAAATGTATGTAACTCATTTTTCACCAAAGTGTGGGTTACCACTATAATGCACCGACCCCTTCAATTATTACGTGATTAATGTAACTCTTCATTTTTCCTAGTTTATGTTGCAGGATGATAACAACAGATTTAATTCAGAAGATGGGGCGGAATCCAACTCAAGATTGGAGATTCTTTTCTTTTAAGAAATGCATTTGGTCAATGTTGTTTTCTTCTTGGTATAGATCACGTATCTTTTTCTATTATGCTTGCCAAGCATGGCCCAGTGTCCAGTAATTTGTTTCTTGTCATATGGTAAGGTGCTTATGTTGCGACTGCTGTCCCCAATCCTTAAAAACTTCTGTTGACATGGGTAGTTCTTGATATTACAAAATAATAAGTATTCCCATAATCCCAGATCGTGATGGGATCATGACAGAGCTGTAAGGTAGACACTGATTCAATTTTGCAAAGCCTTCATCATTTTAAGTTTACTTTCCAAAAAGGGGCATTTATGAAAACGAAATATGCATTGTGATGTAAAAATCGTCCACATATTTTAACGGTTTCCCTAATGATATTTATCCAATATTCAGCTTCTGTGTGCTCACAGCGTTACAGGGAAGATCACCAGTGTTCAAAGCTACTCCCAATAAGAGCAATATCTGTTTAGTAGGGTGATGTGTTCTGACTTGATTAAAAAGGAGTAGAACATATTACGTGTTTTTCACATTTTCACATGCAAAGGAAATAGACTCTCTTCAATAATGAATATAAACAGTAAACAAACCCCGGAATTATTTAGTGGTTAACTACACTAAAAACCTTATCCACATTATTTGACTGCATCTCAAAGTAAGCTTATACATTCAAGCAAGAAATTATCAAGATGGAAAGACTTCCTCTGGACGTCGCAATGACATAGAATGTGTTGCATTCGAAAATAGAAATTATCCGAAACAAAAATATTCATCATGATTATTACGTGTTCAACTTACCGAGTCTTGTAGTTGTTGAGCATAATTTAAAGCTAAATCACCCTATTAGTGGGACTATGAACATGAACATGCGCGTATATTCCAGGTAGATTTCTAAGTGTTGATCAACAAGGCCACACAAAAAAGAGCGGGAATAATAATGTGGTATTCCCCGACTGTCTGGAATATTGCCAACCCTACTGTCTACGCACGCTCGTCGTTGAATAACTGTAAACCGATTTGGATTTGATGTTCGATATGGGGATCAAAGGTCGAAGAGGGAAATGTAAATGATCCTAAACTACAAAGAACAACTGAAATGGCATCTGTGAATAACATCTCACAACATATTATGTGTTTAAAAATTGTGCGAATAGAGCATAGAACATAAACCAGTTCATGTCAACTAGATAATGACGGCTGATTCCATTATTCTTTTAGCTCACCCGATCTGAGGGTCAAGTGAGCTAACAATTAGTACCAATGACTGTTGTATTATGTTATTATCTATTATAGACCGTCTAGTCTGTAACGATTAGTACTGCTCAGTCTTTTCTTGATATCATAATGTCTACATCCTTCCTATCCCTCATAACCAAACCAATTCGAGTAACCAACCACTCGGTAACTCTTATTGATAATGTATTTTGTAATATTAACTCATAACCCTTTCCTGTCATTGTCCTTTCAGACTTATCATATCATTATGTTATGCTTAGTCACATTCCCCCTAACAGTAACTTTCCGCAAGGTAACACCTGACAATTTTAACGGTTGCAAGAGAACCTTAGTGGTGTGGACATTATGGTATCCGAGGAGAGGCCTTCATGGCCTTGAAGTTGTTCAGGAGTTACCTTCTAATCGCATGCAATTTGTATTCATCAACGCTCATACATGTACTATGACAAACGTCAACTGTTGTGTTCCTCAAGGAAGGTTGGTTTGAACCCCTTTTCTTTGTTCTTTATGTCAACAATATGTCAAATTCATCTAGCATTCTTTCTTTTTTATCATTCTCGGATGAAACTAATGTGTTTTTATCCAACTCTGATACTGATAATTATGTTAATAGACCCTTAACCACTAAATTAATAAATATACTTCAGTGGATAAGAGTTAATAAACTGTCAATAATTTTTACCAAATCCCTAAATGTATGTTTTTTTCAGTAACTCCATGGAAAATCTACCAAGAAATATGTTTTCTCAGAAGACCCTCAGTCAAATTGGGGGGGGGGGGGGGAAGGCTATAAAGATGGCTTACACTCTGTACAAACCGCACCTACCGGATCCCATGTTTAATATACAGTATGAGGGTATATATATATATATATATATATATATATATATATGTAACGAGCTGAAAAATGGGGGGCTCCCGAATAGGATGGGCATTATAAAGGGACTGATAAGAAATTAGAGGGTCATGAAGTAGATAGGGCAAAGCACAGGGTGAAAGAATAAAGGGAATAAAAGGGAAGGAATAAGGTTCAGACAGCGGGCTTAGGGCATGGCAGGACAGTGTAGGGAACCAGACAAAGGGAATAAAGAAGAAGGACATTTGATAGACATCAGGTGATTTTTTAAAGGACAAAGAAATAGATACGACTGGCAGGATGTTAGGAGTATATGTTTGATAAGGAGTTGAGGTGTTTAACGAGAATATTGTGGTAGTGTGAGTTAAATCGGGAATCCTGCTGGAGGAGTAAGTTAAAGGGCTCGTAGCGAAGCTGGGTTTTGTTTTATAAATATTAGGAGGAAGGGAGAGTGTCAGGTTGGGTTCGAGACGCAGGTAGGTTACGCAGGTGAGAGGAGAGGGTCAAGTCGGGGACAGGTAAGCGGATTGGTCGAAAGAGGGTTGTCAATAATTCAGGTGTGGGAAATTAATTAAAATGATTGGATAATGGAATTGTAGGAGGGATTTAAGGGTTAGTTTAAAAGGGCATGTATTGTAGGGAGAAGACAGATTACAGATTTTGAGATTTTGAGATTTCAGATTTCAGAAGACAGATTTCAGAAGACAGATTTTATCGAGAGATTTTTCATCGAGAGATTTCAGGAGAATTTGGTACACACTTAGAGAGAGATTTCCGGACACAATGTGGAGAGAACTTTGCCAGATAGATTGAATCTTAGTGAAGATGTAGCCCGTTGGCATCAAATTTTTGAACGTTGTGAACGTTGAACGTTGTTAATGGAGAGAGAGCCGTGGGCCGAACTTTACTTCTGACGTGGGGAACGCCGTCCGTGCCACTGTCCGAAGAGTTGCCATGTAACAAGCGGAAAAAAAAAAAGATTGTAACTTGTGCACAAACCCCACCCCCGAGGCCCACTAATGTTTTGAGGAGAACCAGAAGGAAGTGAGGCGCAGCCGGAGACCAGCCGCAGGTGCGACGAACGCGATTCGGGCCGAAGTGACGACGGCAGCCACCGACGGAGCTCCGGGTAACGTCGGCGACTAGGACTGAGAGAAGGAAGGGCTTCCATAACAACTGCAGTATTCCGCGGACAATTTCCCTCTCCCTATTACCCCCCCCCCCTTTTGCACTTGCACCCGAGGCCATGTAAGTAAAAATAACCGAGATTGAATTATGCGCATGCTTGGTTATATTGTATCAAAATGTTGAATTGCCCAGCAACTGTGGGTTTAAAGTGATTAATAAGAGGAGATTTTCCCCTTAAATAAATACCAAAGTAAATTTATGAATTTGATGTAACGGTTGTTTAATTTTTGTCTTTAAATAAATTTAATTAATATTGGTGATGGTGCGGCAGGTGTGTCGATAAGTCCGAGTGCACTAACCAAATCCCCTCGCGCCTTACAGACCGGGCGCGAGCCCAGCCATCCCCTGCCGCTGGTAGCCCCAGCCCAGGGCGGTGAGCTGGGGCGGGAGAGTAGAGGGTTAGATATATATATATATATATATATATATATATATATATATATGTGTGTGTGTGTGTGTGTGTGTGTGTGTGTGTGTGTTGTTAATGTCTACATGCTCCAGTGTTTGGGTAATGTTATTCACTTAGGTTCTTAATGTGTTTTGATATATGGCGCCACCTGTGGCGACTGTTCAGAAAGCTCCGATGTACATTCCTTTCAGCGACGTTTCATAAACTGCTGTGAATGAAATCTTTATCCTATGTCTAATTAACCGTAAACCTCAACTAGTGTCTTTTTTTTCTACTTGTGATGCTATGTATTTCTATTTTTTGTATTGGAGTCAGAAGGGGCCTGAGCTTTCGATCCTAGCAGGATCTTCGTCAGAGGCAAAATGACAAACAAATATGGAAAGCAATCACATATAAGGACTTCACACAGCATGAACAGTCAGGGACAGGTTGGGTACACAGAACAAAGAAAACAAAGGAGAGGGTGGGAGGTCACGGGCAAGGAGCCCAACAGGTAAAGGGAGGGGGATTAGAGCTGGAGGCTGGACACTCGGACAAAGGCAGAGGAGGGTCAGTGACAATCATGAGGATGATCAGGGGGCAACCATTGAAGGAAAAGGATGAATTGGGGGGGGGGGCAACATCAAAGAAGATAAGGAACACCAGAGGAAAAAGAAAGGGAAAGAGTGAAAAAACAACAGCAAGGGGAAGGGGGGGGGGGGCTTAGCAAACAGTGAGCCCTCAAAGGTGTACCAGTAGGAGGCAACAAAATGAGAGTAATGAAACATATCAAAGTATATAAACACACACAGTAATGGTAATAATGATAATTATAAAAACAATGATGATAAAGATTTTGAAAAAAAAAAGAAGAAAAAGAAATAAGATAAGGCACATATGAAAAACAGGGGGGAACAACATTCGAAGGAGAGAAAATAGTATACATTGTATGTAGATAAGCATGCATAGGCATAATAAGCACAAATGTGTATACACAAACAAAACCAAGTGTGTGTATGTGTAGGAGGGAAAAGGCTGAACAAAGAGACTCAGACTAGAGGAAGGAATCAATTGGGAATAAAAGGGTCTGCAAATGGAAAAAGTGCAAAGAAAGAACAAAATGAAATTAAAAATGAAATTCACTTCTGATTTCTCCCCGAAGAAGAGACCAACTCCCTTGATGTCACCGTTAGGAAGGAGTCTAACCATGTCACCACCACTATCTACACTAAACCCACAGATACCCATCAGTACCTTCAGTCAGTCAGCTGCCACCCCCGCCACTGCAAAACCAGTATCCCTTACAGTCAAGCCCTCAGACTTTGCCGTATCTGCTCTGAGGATTCTGAGTTTTCTTTCCATGCCAGGAACCTCAAGAGACATCTCACAGCCAGGGATTACGGTACCAGGAGAGTTTAACAAGCCATCAACAAAGTTCGTTCTCTCCCCAGATCAGAAGTTCTCAAACCGAAAACCAGCAAGCAGGACACCACTATCAGAATACCCCTCGTGACCACTTTCCATCCCAATCTACCCTCTCTCCACAATATCCTTCGTGAATAATCACCATATCCTTCACACCTCTGATCGTTTATTACAGGCCGTCCCAGATACTCCCATCCTGGCATATACCGACACCCCACAATCTGAAGGATCTCATCATCCGTGCTGAAGTACCCTCCCTCACTGACAATTCTTCTCCTTTAAGGCCACCGCACACTACACGATCAGACTGGTCTTTAAAGTCTCAAGCCCGCCGCACACTATACGACCCGACTGATCTTAAAGTCTTAAGACTAGTCGGGTCGTAAGCCCAGTCGTACGACCGGACACCGCACACTATACGACCGATCTTAAGGTCTTTATGGGGGTCGTGACTAGCGCATGCGCACATGACGTTTATCATAGCAACCGAAAATGGCGGCAAAACGCAACCTATTGCATCTCCTGCATGCACTGCTGCTGCTCCGGCAACGTCGGAGGCGTCGACGACGTCGCATGTGGGTAAAACCATGGATCGAAAAGCGAAAACTAAAGGGAGCATATGCTAATTTGCTCAAAGAACTAGAAGACTCTTCCGAGGACTTTCGGAAGTTTGTTAGGATGGATGTGGAGGCATTTAGCGCCAGTGTTGTTAATGATTATCAATGTTACAAGTCAAGCTTGTTATATAGCGCCACCTCTCGGTGACTGTAGGGTTACTGTCTGCTACACACTGCTGGGTATCTGGTCTGAAGCTGGGTTCCATTAAATGCCTTCAAGGTGACTGTTTACTCGGAAACTCGATTTGTGTCTGCTTCTCATTTACGTGGTGGCAGCTCTGGAAACGTTACCTACTCCTGAGGATTTGTTTTCACCTGCACAAGCAGACGTTAAGCTTGCTAAGCTCCAAATCGGCCAACGATCCAGAGTTGGTGTAAGTTCCTTGTTTTTCTCTTACATTACGGTCCCACCTATAGGCTTTAGTGATGGCCTCAGCTCCAAGAGCACCCAAGCAATGGTGTCTCACCAAACGTGAAACAGTCAATTCATTCGAAAATTGGCGACAAAACTTAGTGTACACTCTCACCCTAGACTCAAATTTTGCGCCGTTCCTAGATGATGATTGCTCATGGGCCCAAAAATCTAAATCTTGCCCACTCCGTGGCTTTGTTGATGACCCAGAAAGCGTCCCGACTGGGTCTCGAAAATCAGCACACCAGAAAGCCAGTATGCTTGAGCTTATGCTCGGACAGATTGCTAATTATTGTCCCATTATCTCACGCAATTCCATAGTCAAGACTTCCACCTCCCTCAACGATATTTGGGGGAAGATCAGGCTTCATTATGGGTTTCAAAGTACCGGCGCTCACTTTCTTGATTTCAGTGACATCAAACTAGAGCCGGATGAGCGTCCTGAGGACCTCTACCAAAGGGTGGTGGCCTTTATCGAAGACAACCTGCTCACATCCGCAGGTGGCATAACTCACCATGGTAAGCGTGTTAGCGAAGATGAGGAGCTTACTCCCACGTTGGAAAACCTTATCGTCCTCACTTGGCTCCAACTCATTCATTCAGATCTTCCTCGCCTGGTCAAGCAGCGCTACGGGACAGAATTGCGCTCTCGTACCCTAGCTTCACTGAAACCCGAAATCTCTCAGGCATTAGATAGTCTTTTGGATGAAATCCACACCACAGAGAGTTCTCGTGCTATGCGCACCCTGACCTCCCCTTCCCCGCGCCCTGTAGGCCTACGCCCCCAGCGTGCTCCAATGCCCCGCAGTCGCCGCAATCTGCAGACTCGCACCCCCCAGCGCAACAGTAAATACTGTCCTCTCTGTCGTGAAGCGCGCCGGCCAGACACTCATTATTTAAGTGAGTGTACGTACTTACCCGAAGCAGACAGGCGATTCATTGCTAAGGCCCGCCAGGTTGCACATATTTTAGAGTCTGATGATGAGATTGATGATTTGTGCCAAGTTGAACAGGTCCACCTGTCTGAGCCTGTCCCTCTGAAGGATGATACGGCTACCAGCGACTCTTCATCGGCCCTCAGAGTCCAGGTCCGTCAGTCTCCATATTTTGATGCGTTTTGCGGGCACCAGGTCGTTCGCATCACTGTCGACAGTGGTGCTACTGGTAACATGATCAGAGCTTCTACTGTCCAGTCCCTCCAGGGTGTCATAAAACCAAGCTCGCAGTCTGCTCATCAAGCCGATGGGTCTTCCCCCCTTGATGTTGTTGGGGAGACCACTCTGTCCTTCACTCGTGACGGCAAGTCATTCGTGTTTGAAGGTTTGGTCATTGATAATCTTGATGTAGAAGTACTCGCAGGTACCCCATTCATGGAGCACAATGATGTGTCGGTTCGTCCTGCTAAACGCCAGGTGTGTGTGGGTGATGACATGATCATTTCATATGGTTCTCGCAGGCCTTCGGACAATGTGACACATGCAGTTCGCCGTGCTCATGTCCTTCGTGCCCCATCTCAGTCTACTGTGCTTTTGCCTGGTGAATTCGTCGAGCTGTCAGTTCCTGATGAGCTACTGTCTCATGACACACTTGCCCTTGAGCCCAGGATTGTCCCTCAGAAAGGTGTTCCCCCAACTGATCCATCTTGGCCTGAACCGTGCATGGTCTCCAGTGTAGCAGGCAAAGTGCGTATCCCTAATCTTACGCCTCAACCCCGCCTGATCCGTAAACATGAACATTTCTGCCAGGTCCGTCCGGTCTACGTTCCTTCAGAGCCTCAGTCTGATGACCTCCCCCGTGTACCCGATAGGCCCGTGCCCAGTGGTGTCTCACGTGATACTGAGCATCGTTTTTCTGACCCAATATTGCTCGATCCTGATTGCATTATCCCCATTGGTACGAAACATGACTTTCAGTCTCTCCATGCGGAGTTCGATGATGTTTTTGACCCTGCCTTCACTGGGTATAATGGTGCTGTTGGCCCGTTTGAGGCCGTTGTCAACATGGGCCCGGTTCAGCCTCCCCAACGCAAGGGTCGCTTGCCACTTTACTCCCGTAACTCTTTGGTTGATCTCCAAGAGAAATTCGATGAACTAGAACAACAGGGTGTCTTTGCTCGCCCAGAAGATGTGGGCATCTCTGTTGAGTACCTGAATCCATCCTTCCTTGTGAAGAAGGCCAACGGCGGCTTCCGCCTTGTTACAGCTTTTGCCGATGTAGGCCGTTATGCCAAGCCTCAGCCCTCCCTTATGCCTGATGTTGATTCCACCCTCAGAAAAATTGGTCAATGGAAACATCTCATTGCCACAGATCTCACCAATGCTTTTTATCAAATTCCCCTGTCCAAGGCCTCGATGAAGTATTGTGGTGTTGCAACCCCCTATCGTGGAGTCCGTGTGTATACACGCTGTGCCATGGGCATGCCAGGCTCAGAAACTGCTCTTGAAGAGCTGATGTGTCGCGTGCTTGGGGATCTACTTGTGGAAGGTATTGTTGTGAAACTTGCAGACGACTTGTTCATTGGTGGTGATACCCCCGAGGAGCTCCTCCAGAATTGGTCACGTGTCCTGCATGCCCTCCGAAAGTCAGGCCTTCATCTTTCAGCCCGTAAGACTGTGATTTGCCCAAAGTCTACCACGGTCCTGGGCTGGATCTGGTCCCAAGGGACCCTACAAGCGAGCCCTCATCGCATTGCGGCGCTTGCCTCATGCCCCCCTCCTACTACTGTGAAAGGAATGCGTTCCTTCATTGGGGCATATAAGATGCTCGCCCGTGTTCTCCCACATTGCGCTATCTTCCTCACACCACTGGACGCCGCAATTGCTGGTGGTCAGTCGAGTGATCGCATTGATTGGTCCGATGACCTGCGTTCATTTTTCAAGACCGCTCAGGAAGCCTTAGCCTCCCCCCGTGCCATTACCCTTCCCCGACCATCCGACCAGCTTTGGATTGTTACTGATGGTGCTGTCAAAGATCATGGTATTGGTGCCACATTGTACATAACACGACAAGGAAAGCCACAGGTAGCTGGTTTCTTTAGCTCCAAACTTCGTGATCGGCAGGTTACTTGGCTCCCATGTGAGATAGAGGCCCTTTCTATTGCAGCATCCTGCAAGTATTTCAGCCCGTACATTGTGCAGTCCAAGCACCGGCCATGCATTCTCACAGATAGCAAGCCCTGTGTACAGGCTTTTGAAAAACTCTGTCGTGGTGAGTTCTCTGCCAGCCCACGTGTGTCAACCTTCCTGTCCACAGTTAGCCGGTTCCAATGTGCCGTGCTCCATCTGGCTGGATCCGCCAATGTTCCGTCAGATTTTGCTAGCAGGAATGCCCCAGAGTGCACTGATTCCTCTTGTCAGGTATGCCTCTTCATTCGTCAGACAGAGGATTCTGTTGTTCACAGAGTGTCCCCTACGGACGTGCTCACAGGGAAGCAGAAGTTACCCTTCACTTCCCGTCCAGCGTGGGTCAGCATACAATCTGAGTGCCCAGACTTGCGACGCACTCATGCTCACCTTCTCCAGGGCACCCGACCTTCTAAGAAACTGACCAATATCAAAGACGTCAAACGCTATCTCCGTGTTGCTACCATAGCTAGAGATGGGCTGTTGGTTGTCCGCCGTGAACAGGCTCTCCTGTCACCTCGCGAGTGCATCATCATCCCCCGTAGCGTTCTTGATGGCCTGCTTACTTCACTCCATCTCCAACTTGATCATCCCACCCACCACCAACTCAAGACCGTTGTCAACCGGCATTTTTTTGCCTTGGACATGGACTCTGCCATCACACGTGTCACCGACACTTGCCATCAGTGTGCATCCCTGCGGAATGCTCCACACACGGTTGTCCCTCAGACCACTGGCGATCCCCCCGCAGCCGTGGGTACATCGTTCGCCGCTGATGTCATCAAGCGCTCGAAACAACTGATTTTACTTCTCCGCGAATGTGTCACTTCCTACACCGCCACTTGTTTCCTTCCAGATGAGCGCAGAGATACTCTTCGCGATACCTTGATCCGTCTCTGTGTGGAACTTCGCCCGCTCGATGGGCCCCCTGCTGTCATCCGCACCGACCCCGCCCCTGGTTTCGCCTCCTTACAAGATGATGCCCTGCTCGCCCAGTTTCACCTTTCCATTGAAGTAGGTCATGCCAAAAATCCCAATAAGAACCCGGTTGCTGAGAAGGCCATTCGTGAACTCGAAGATGAAATCCTGCGGCATGAGCCCTCCGGAGGACCACTGACATCCTTGTCCCTGTCCCTCGCCACTGCCCGACTCAATAGCCGTCTTCGCTCGCGTGGCCTTTCTGCACGTGAAATGTGGACTCAGCGTGACCAATTCACGCACAGCCAAATTCCACTGTCGGATGCAGACCTCATCTCTTCACAACATGAACAGCGCCTTTCGAACCATCCCCACAGCGAGCGTTCCAAGGCTCCCTCCCGCATCCTCCCCAATGATGACCCTCTCGCAGTTGGGGACCTTGTTTATCTCCGGTCAGATCGCAGCAAGTCCTCCGCACGCCCTCGATACCTTGTAACATCAATAGATGGCAAGTGGTGTAACATTCGCAAATTCATTGGCTCTCAGCTCAGAAAATCGTCATATCGTGTAAAGACATCGCAATGCATGAGGGTCCCTGTTCCCCTTGTGGCTCCTCCCCAGCACCAGATGTCCGACGAAGATGAGACAGACTTGCTTTCCCCAGATGACGAGCGAGATTTGCTCCCCCCGGACACCTGCAGAGACATTCCACAGGAACTCTCATTGCCTCCTGGGCCAGATGTCCCGTGTGTCCCCCTGCAGGAGCCCCCTCCTGAAACCCCCCTTCCCCCTCTGCCCCAGGAACCTGCCCCCACTGTTCCGACTATTAACGGTCCAGGTTGTCCCCCCACCCATGTGACCCCCACTGGGCGCCCTCAGCGCTCCCGACGCCTCCCACCTAGGTTTGATGATTATTTGATGTATTAATCAATGATATACAATGTACATGTATTTTGTTTTCTGTGCGAACTGTTGGCTACCTCAGATTAATGCCCCCCCCTCACTCACTGTGTATCCTTACAATGTACCTCTCTTATAGCCATATTATCCTGGTGCCACATATGTTATTTCATTTCCCCCATCTGGTTTATTACATTATGTCCCTTAACATAACCTTTTTTCTGAGGTGCCCCAAACGGGCGTTTTTTGTTTTTCTTTTAAGCTGTACTTGTATCATGTTTATTCTTCATTTCTACCAATACGTCTTTGTATGACATCCTTGTTTATCTTTATTGTCTCTCACCTAGCTGTCTTGGTATGTTCTGCGAATAATTTAGTTGTGGATATGTTCTATAGGTGTATTTTTTTTCAGTCACCCCGCTTATGTCTCAGTGATTTGCCCCTTTGTGCTGTGTATAACATATGATGCTTATATCCTTAGTGGGTGCATACGCCTTCTTGTTTCTGAGTGTATGTAATACCAGGTTTATTATCACATACCCTTATCTTCTTAATATTTCCCAGTTACCTTTATATATTTACTTCTCTGGTGTCTGTTTGGTGCCTGTCCCTAATTGCACCTTTACTCGTACATATCAATGTTTTCTGCTACGTGCATATGTAATTCTATTTTCATATAGATATGTGTATTTCCTGTGTCCCCACATGAACATTTTGTACATCATTTCATATTTTTGTTTATACTGTGTAAGTCTATGCCTTTATAGGAGCTACTTATTTCATGCCATCCTAGCTTGCCCCATCAGGTCGTACATGATTGTCAAATTTGTTGTTTTTGCTGAACGGTATGTTTCATGTCAATCAGGACTGTATGACTCAGTGTCAGCACGTCTGAGAGAGGTATTGGTATGATGTGATGGTTATATACTTGTAACAATTCATGATTGTTTTTGTTTTCTTTAACGCTGACGAGAAGAATTGATGGTAGAATGCGTATCTGGTGTTATTGTTAAACGTACGGTACCCAATAAGTTTTTGTGATTACGCTCTTGGTGTCTAAGTCAGGTGTTAGTGTAATTGTTATTTTCAGGTGTTAGCTTAGTGTTTTTATAAGCCAGCTTGCCTATTATAGTTCATGGCAGTTTACTCTTGAAAGTATCATAGGTCATGAACAGTGCAACTACTTGTATGTTATAATAGTTTACACCTTTATTCATTTTAAAGGTAATGGTTTGTTAAGCTCAAGTAGAGCTTTTATATTTTCTTTATCATTCAGGTGAAAAATGAAAGAGTAAAAAAGAAAGGCAATCACGCCAGTGTTGTTAATGATTATCAATGTTACAAGTCAAGCTTGTTATATAGCGCCACCTCTCGGTGACTGTAGGGTTACTGTCTGCTACACACTGCTGGGTATCTGGTCTGAAGCTGGGTTCCATTAAATGCCTTCAAGGTGACTGTTTACTCGGAAACTCGATTTGTGTCTGCTTCTCATTTACGTAGAGAACTACTAGAAATGGTTGCGCCGACAATCTCAAAGCAGGATACCAAACTGCGAAGAAGCATATGCGCGGAGGAGAGGCTCGCCATAACCTTGAGGTTCCTGGCAACGGGTAGGTCATTATACGAACTACATAAATGCTCTTCATTTATTAGCAAGTTCAAAATTGCAGTTTTAAGAGGGTAATAGCCATATCCATGTCTGAACCTGCAATAATAGGGGAAGGACGCATCCAGTTACTACAGTATTCTATAAGAATTATTAAAAGACAGTTGATCCTGTAGACGTGTACTGACACTGACCTTTTCTAATCTATCACTTTCCAGGCGCATGCGCATGTAGATTACGATCATGAAATTTAAGACTTCATATTTTGCCTTTATTCAGTTTAGCAGTACCATTGAATATATCGGATCTACATACTGGCTATATAGCTCACAGTTATAAGTTAGACTGGGAGGCCGCTCCAATGGGTGACTTTCTCTCTACAAAATCCTTAGACATGGGTATTGGTTTGGGCCGAAAATCTCCAATCGTGGATTGCAATATTTTGCAATTTTAGTTTGTTTTGTTTTTTTCGCTACTTAAGTACACGAAATGAAATTTTTGAATTAAAAACCTCAATAATGTGATCTTTCTTAACGAACCCCCTAATAATGGGCACTCTATCCCCCAAAATGATCCTTAATGGTTGGTTCGGGTTTGGCGGCTTCAGAGGTACACCCCGTTGGAACCAAATCTGTACCCGCATGAAAATATGTACAATGTACAGCTGTACTGCAAAATGGGAAAGTTGTTCGTTGCTCCTAATTATTAACATTTTAGTTATTAATGATGTCCATTTGATTTTATTTCTCTTAGCCTCCTTGCATATTCATACTTTCATGACAATGAACTGGTTGGGTATAGCATTTCAATTGTTTATCCGTAGATTTGATTCAGGATCAATTCAAACGTAATGTAGAGACTCATTTTACTGCACGCTATCCCTTTACAGGACTTACATTTTTAAACTTATTTATTTAGAAACCATAATTTATTAACCCTACCCATCGCTTCATACAAAAATGCTTATATACATAACACACACAAACAGACATACAGACATACACACACGCACACGCACACACACACACACATATATAGCATGCATGCAACACACAAACACATGGAGACGCAGAACAAAAGTACACGGTCCCACCGATTATTTCCATTTCAATTTTAATTTATTTCTCATATTTTCAAATATCTCAAAGAAACAACAATCATGACATATAGTTAAATCAAATACCGGTTATACGAATACGAATATATGCAACCACATACTTGGATTGCACTTAAAAGTATATATATTTAACATATTATTTTGGTCATTAGAAAGTGCCAGAAGTAACAGAAATGGGACGGGGCCTATATAAAGCAAGCTTGTGTAACTGTGTATAGGTCCCAGACATAGTGGGTGTGAAAAATGACAGAGACCGGATATGTATGTCTTTACCATTAAAAAAAATGAAATACATGTAATAAAATCAGTATTGAAGAAAAGACTTGTAAGGTATATCCACCACATCTTGCTGGATTAATATAATTTCAGAAAATTAAATTGTCACTATTTTACTCGTAATGGTCACGTATTTAGAAGAAAATATCAATAATTCTGGAAGAAAATTATATGCACAAGCACAACCGAGTTCACCGAGAATGTCTGTCTGATAAATACAATAACAGATATCTTGTCTTCCTCTTTTCACTGGCCGTGTTTTCGTTATACAGGGTGGTTCCCCCCCCCCCCAAAAAAAAAAAAAATAAAATAAAATAAAATAAAATAAATAAATAAAAATAAATAAATAAAAAGAGGCACGGTCGATCTTTGACCTATTACATGCATATTGTTCTAATTGATTTCTACCTAATTCGTGTTGTGTGTTTCATGCAAATAAAATCACACTAAGGGCATCCATTTTTGTTGAGTGTTTTTGCTTCAGCGATTCTTTAATTGAAATATGTCATTTTTTATAATTTTGTAACTCGAGAGAGCTACAAACCGGGAATCTAATGAAGTTTCGATCCTGCGCACACCGGGCGATATTCGAATTCAAACGCATGAGACTTCGCGACGGCATAGTTTTCTATATAACATCTTTGTTGCTCGTGACAGACTGAAATGCGACAATTTTGAAATTGACATCTTTTCGCTTAAAACAAGCAAAACAAAACCTCATACCAAAAACGATGAGCTCAGTCTCACTTTTTTTTTTTTGTCTATGAAAATAGGTTATCCGATAAAAGTTTCCTTCAAGACTACAAACTCCCGTTAAACAAATATCGCCCTCAAAGTGCCGCTTTTCTTGGTCACCCTTTAGTGAAATGAATATCTGTGACAGTAGGAGTATACTATGTCGACTTCGGAAATATGATGTAACTTAGAAGAAAATAAACACACAGGAACAATTAACATGAAAACTTGCTGTCTGTAATTCTAGTTATCCGCTAATTTTCTGCAAACAGACAAGCATGCCCTCTTAATTCCATTTAGTGTGAATTAACATCAAGAAAACAGTACATTTCTTGTTTAACATGAGCAGACTTCGTTAAGTAATATCCCATTTTTCATGGTCACACCGTTTTTCTCACTGAAATTCTATTGTGTGACTGATGATATACTAGACCAAACTTAAATTCACTTCGCGGTTGTACAAAAAGATGAGCAATTACTTAATCAAAGGAATATTATATACAAAGAAATTGTTTACACTCTACAAATTACTTCTTATAGGTGAAAGTTTCACCAGCCTATCATTTCAGTATCGGGTTGGAGAGAGGACCGTTTCCGGCATCGTTGAAGAAACGTGTAAAGCCATATACGATGCACTGATGGAAAAGCATCTCAAGGTATGATCTCTCCCCCTGCCGCTTTCTTTAATTTTATCTGTTGTTTACATGACTGTGTTCTCTACACGACGCGGATACATTGCTTTGAAATCATTAAAAAAATGTTACTTTTCTGAAGTAGCGTATAGATGCAAATCCATTTAACCAAATCTATAATCTCATCATGAAATGCACTGAAGCACAGAGATAGTTTTGGTGAATAATTTCGTAAAAAAATACAAGTTCTTGTATATTTGATAAGACACTATCCAGAGTATTTGTGAGCAAATTTCATGCTATTAACTGAACTCAGATTTACGATTGATCATACACCCCTTTTAAAGTATAAGGCTGATAACAAGTGTAGATTTGTTTGGAGGCCCTCCGAACAATTCGAAAATAATTCCAATAAATTACTTTAGAAATAAATAAAAGAGATTCCGATCAAACAATTACTACTCGATGACTTGCCTTCTTTGTGCATGATCAAACACAAGAATTTCTGTGAATAATGTTTTCGAAAGGTTTTCAGATTTACCAAAAACTATCTTTGTGCTTTAACATACAATCATATGAAGATAATTTAAATAAATTGTCACTTGTAAGCATATCGAAATTAACCGCATTTCCCGTGGGCTGTGTACTCTGTGTAAGGCAAGTTTTTTTTTTTTTCTTCTTTTTTTTTTTTTTTATAAAGTTTTCAAATGTACATGCACTTTTCTAAATATTCTACGGATGTGAAATAGTTTCATGTTAAAGGGCAAGTCCGGACCAAAATTATCATCATTTCAGAAAAATTTTCCCACCAGAAAATGTCTCATAATCGTGGAAATCATATAAGAAATAAGGAAGTTGTGAATTTTTATTTTTTTCCATTTTTCCGGAAAACTCTTCTTGACCATTCAATATGATTTTTAAATGAAGTCTCGAGGACCGCGAGGTGATGATGTCATTTTTATATCATCACAATTTATCACGTGTCATGTGTCATACATGAAATCGTGATTTTTTTTTTTTTTCAGATGCAGGTGAACATATATCCCTGTTATGAAATATGTCAGAACAAACGTAATTTCTCATTAAATTTGATCAAATAAAGGTTCGATTTACTTTCGCATACCTGAAAATGAGATATGACTTATTTTCTGTATTGAAATGCGTAGAAAAATAGATTGATGAAAATTTTAGTCCACAAAAAAAAACAAAAAAAAAACGCGAAATACGATTTTCTGAGATGGACGAAGAGAGCTATATAGGTTCAAGTCCAGTGCAAACAGAATATTGATTTAAACCACTCCGACATAGTAACTCTCCACAAATAACATTACTAGAAATTAGTTTAATTCCCAGCCTTCAACAGACGTATTGATAAAGAGTATTTGTTAATTGGTCTTTGTTTTGGAGATTAACGACAAAAATCATTTCCAATGAAAATGTACAATCCTTTGTCAAGAAGTCTGATGGACTTAATTATAACTCATTGGCCCCTTCCAGGAGGTCAAGCTGGGCTTTCGCAACATCATTAGTTATTTTCAGTTTGAGTGCCAATTTAACTTTTTTGTCAGTTATTTCCTTCAATTCACCTGCTATGTATCACGTCCGAAGAGGACGTCCTGGTCTTCTTCAGACTCCATTGATTTCATAACAGTCCTTATTTCTGAAATGATTTCATCTTCGGTGTTTTTTCCTTTTCCCTTTTCCTTCTTCCTTTTAGAGGGAATTGGTAATGGTGACTCTGACGCAGTACTTTGAGTACCTTGGCATTCAGGTGGTGGCGATTCTACCTCATCAAGGATGACGGACATTTCTTCGTTGATCTGTATGTGTATTTAAAAAGGATGAGAACAATATCAATAAACTGTTGATTTTTCTTCTTCTACAGGTACCAAGAACACAGGAAGAGTGGCAAGAGATCGCAAACCATTTTCAAGACCGATGGAACTTCCCGCACTGTCTAGGTGCTCTCGACGGAAAGCATGTGCAATTACGACCACCAGCTAACAGCGGCTCTACATTTTTCAATTATAGCACTCCTTCAGCGTTGTGCTTCTTGGACTTGTAGGACCAGACTACAAGTTTCTGTATGTGGATGTCGGTACAAACGGGCGCATGTCTGATGGAGGTGTGTTTGCTCAAAGCTCTCTTTGTAGGGCATTAAACGCAAATCTCCTGAACATCCCTGATGCTGCAACCCTTCCAGGCAATGATGCTGTGCAAGTTCCCTACTGTTTCGTAGCAGATGAGGCTTTCCCTTTGAGGGAGAACATTATGAAACCTTACGCACGACGGAACATGACTGAAGAAGAGCGCATATTCAATTACCGACTCAGCCGGGCGCGCCGAGTAGTCGAAAATGCCTTTGGCATATTGGCGAACAGGTTTCGAGTTTTCTTAACCCCTATCGCCCTCAGCCCTGAAAAAGTGACCAACATCGTACTTTGCGCATGTGCCCTACACAATTTCCTCATCACGCACAAGTCAGCGAAACATGTGTACTCGCCACCCGACATAATTGACGCTGAAAACCCAGTTTCTCACACCTTCATCCCGGGAACATGGCGTTCCTCAGCCACACTACCAACGAGGAATGTGGGGAGAACAACGAATGTCTCCATTGCTTCGAAGACCATCCGAGAGACCCTGAAAGACTATGTCAATTCCGCTGATGGAGCGGTTGCATGGCAACAAGATATGGTTTAATTGTATCTTGCTTCAATTCTACGATCATTGCAATTGCATTAATGTGTTTTGACGTACCCAAAAATACCAAGCCAAATTGTTTGGTGAACAATGTTATTTCTATGTAACTTCTGCGGAGAGATGTACAATTTGAACCAAATTCAGATCGGAAATACATGTGTATGTTTCAAGGTACCGTTGTGCTTAATTCTATAATAATTTATGGTTATTACGGATTCATTGGAAATACATATTACCTTCAGATTTGACACAGAAGACCGTGATCTAATGTGTGGTTCCAGAAAGGCTAGGTTCTTCAGGATCCATGTCTGCCGAGGGGTGTTTTGCTTGGTCGAAGATCCACTTGCAGGTTGACGACGAAGGCGGCTAAACTGAGTTCGTAGACTGGTCGTGCGCTGTGAAATTTCTTTTTCTGTTGAGAGTCATGGAAATTTCGAAATTGTTAAAGTACAATGATATGAAAATGTTGTAGGATTTGCGTCACAGGTGTTTATGTTAATAAAAAGTAAGTTCTGTATTTTTGAAACCACATTATTAAAGGTCTTTGCGAGAATTGAAAGATGCAATAAACAAAAAAAAAAAAAACTTCGTTGGGGGCATGGGGGTGAAAATATAGATATTGCGGTTGTTCATTGCAACGTATAATGTGTACATAAACTTACTTTTGGACCTTTGAACATGTTAAAGACTCCAAATGAATGTGAGCATCTCTTAAGGTTAAACCATAATTTTCTGACATAAGAAGTCGAAATTGAGAATGTTATAGTATTTATACATTTGAAGATATGCTATTTTATTGAAGTGCTAAAGTATCCAGGAGTAGTATCTCTCCAAGCTAATATCATTATGTAAATAATATAGGACAGGACATGTCCTATACTATGTCCTATCTATATCCAAATGGTTTTTATTTGAATGGCTGGAACAGAAGCACTTTGAACTGCATCCTTTGAACTATGTTTGGTAAACCTACATGTACATGATGAATAAATAGAATTTGAGCATCTCTTAAGGTTAAAACATACTTTTTTGACATAAGAAGTCGAAATTGAGATTGTTA
Organism: Diadema setosum; assembly: GCF_964275005.1. Taxonomy (NCBI): domain Eukaryota; kingdom Metazoa; phylum Echinodermata; class Echinoidea; order Diadematoida; family Diadematidae; genus Diadema; species Diadema setosum. Next base: position 22,843,074 of record NC_092693.1, read on the forward strand.
TAGTACGTTTGAAGATATGCTATTTTACTGAACTGCTAAAGTATCCAGGAGTAGTATCTCTCCAAGCTAATATCATTATGTAAATAATATAGGACAGGACATGTCCTATTATTATGTCCTATATATCCAAAAGGTTTTTGTTTGAGTGGCTGGAACAGAAGCACTTTGAACTGCATCCTTTGAACTATGTTTGGTAGGCCTTACATGTACATGATATATGAATAGAATAAATTATTGAAAACTTGACATTGTTTCTTTATGTGTCCTCTAGCTTGTCTACTGAAATTTCGGGACTATAAATGTTTTAAGTAAAAGTACTTTTCACATAACAGTTAAATCCCACTTGTTTCCATCATCCAAGAAGTCTTTTAATTTCTATCTATATCCTTTATTTCATTTAGAAACGCACATACACGCGATCATATACTGACGGTAAAAACACTTTAGCCTTTATACCGTCTGCGCTCATCCGAACCGTCGTATAAGTAAGCGGTGTACGAGAACACGATTTCGAGAAAAACAAACGCGTTTGAAGTTTGGGGTTCATTTAAAGTCTAGTGTGAAGAAAATTCTTGCTTTTATTCCCGATCTTTTTATATGAAAGAAAGGCAAATTCCAGACGATTAGTATGACATAATATGTATATTTTAAATATTTATGAATAAAACTATTGCTACGTTCACCAAAAAAAAAGTCTTCCGCACAAGAACAGTCGAATAATCGGTAAACGACGGTTCGGAGATCGCACTTTCAGCAAACTGACGTATCGGGGTGATACGAAAGTTTGCTGAGCGCGGTCTCCGAACCGTCGTATCCTATTCAGTGTCATAATTTAATAAACTGTAGTAAAAAATACGTACACAGTCAACTTTTGACATGCATGATGAACACTGCTTGGGGGGGGGGGGGATGGCGAGAGGTTCCTCTGAAGTTTTTTTCTTTTCTTTTTTTTTGACATGAATTACGCCTCAGGCGTCAGACGAGTGTTCTGTATATAAAAAAAAACCAAAAACATCCCTGTTGAGGTTAGAACATATAGCTAAGATGAAATCAGTTTGCATCTAATTTGTATCAAGCTAAAAGTGGTTAAACAGTGGATTGTGAAAGAGGTAGGACCCATCGAACGATTGTTTTTTGATTGCAGCCCGCGTCTTCTTTCTCCTCTCCTTTCACCTTCTCACTGCTCCCCTCCTCCTCTTCTCTCTCCCCCTCCCAGGCGCGCTCTCTCTCCCCCACTCTCCAAGACTATCATTAAGCACACAATCACACATGATGAGCGTCTACAGCCAATTCGCAATCAGGCAAAATGTCGTAGGGCCGATGTCAAATTTCTCTCTTAAAACACAAAATCCGGTTTCAAATTTTTGTGAGTAGAAAGAGTGTGTGCTCGGCTTTCTTGAAACGGCAAAATCTGCAATTCTAAAAATTACCGAATTTTGACATAGAGGGATTTATATGACGGTTCATATGAGCGCCGACGTTATGATCTTGGTAATTTTTTTTTTTTTTTTTTTTTTTTTTTTTTTAGTAGTAGACGCCTAATTATTAGTTGTATGTGTGTGGATGTGTGTTTATGTTTGGGTATTGTATTTGCGTCTTTTTTTTTTTTTTTTAGTCAATGCCAAACATTTACATCCAACATGCTAAGTACCTTAAACTGGGGGACTGTGTTTGAGTTTGAATGATTTATTTTTGTTTGTCATTCTCTTTCTTGTTTATTTTTCAGAATTATCTCTAGTCTACTCTAGACCTGGGGGTGGGGGTGTTTCATCAACGTTTGTCGGCGCTGACAACATGAATCACCATAGTAACAGTCAGTGACCAGAGCATCTCAGCCAATCAAAACCAAGGATTTTGCTGAAATTGGTCAGCGCCGACAACTGTCGGCGCTGACAAGCGTTGATGAAACACCCCCAGATACTATTTCTTTTTTTTTTAGTTACTAGGTAGATCTGTAGGAGCTCAACGTTATTTTGTAAAGAGGATATGCAGTGCATTTTTTGTCAGTTTTTTTTTAAACAGCAAGGAGTGCAGTGTGTATATACGTTCATAGATTTAACACACACATACACAGTTACAAGTGTACATAGCTTTTCAATATCTACTGTAGATGGCTGCTTTATATTTGTGTGTATACTAGTGCATTGTACAACCATTGCAAGCTAGACATACCCTAGATGGTCACTTCCTGTCTGCAATGCCACGTGATGTCTGGATTATATGCAAATAACGCAATTATGAATGATTATTTTATAACAGCCAATCATTTTACAGTTACGTAATGTATGCAGTATTCTATAGCCAATCAAAACAGTTTTTGCCTTTTGGCCATTGATTTATGAGAGCTTGCCAAGTTAGTTTGCATGCCCCCAAATTTAGTTATTCCTGCTGTTAACTTTCAAAGAGTGATCACCATACTAGTGTGTGTCTCAATTCTGCTTCTGGCACGTGCTTGTGCTTCAGACACACTAGCTAGCTGTTCAGTCATGAGTTTTGACTTTTGAGATTAACTACTTCACTGTAGGTCACCTATTCGGTCTACGTAGACTCCAGTTGTGTTCTGCAGTTGTCTATACTGATTCTGATGATGGATTTATTTTTGGATTGAGTATTATTTTGGATAATTCAAACCCCGGAATAGCAGGCACTCCTGTGACGGTATGTATTCATTAATACTACTACTAGAATCTGCCAGGGTTTTTCATCAGTCATGCCATCGCCCTAGCCTAGCGCCTAGGCGCAGCAGCTGTGTATCACATAAGGCTAGGCTATCTCCGTTGGGAGCTAGCTACCTCGTGTTGATCCCTACACCGACGTCTGAACCTGCCATCATTGCAGTACTCGTGCACGGGGTTCCTTAATAATAGTTGTTCCCGTTTTGTTCGACGACGCCGGCGCCCAGCACAGCAGTGTACATCAGTGGACAGTGAATACCACTCTACTCGTCCTACTCCTAGTTTTATCGTCAGCGGCCATTGTTTTCTTCTACGAACGATTTATAAATTCTACTTTCTAGCGCCTATGTTAGATTTACCGTCGACGGACTGCTACACCGGCATACCGTGCAAGTGCTGGACTATCCTAGCAACTGTGATACTGCCCACTGGTACAGGTAGCTTTAGGACATCTGTACAGGTCCTGCACTTTTCTCATTACCTTGTAGGGTCTACCTGGTAGTACACCATGTAATTACTACAATCCATGTATGTAAATTTTATAATAGCGGCGGCCTCCCGCTATATAAACAGTGCCTGTGAGTGTAGTTATACATTAGACTACTGTTCTAAGTGTTAGCAGTACAGTAGGCCTAGTAGTAGTAGGCCTACTAGGTAAGTACTGGTAGGCCCTAGTGGTAGTACGCTGTACTAACAGTCCCCGCTGGGTAAACGTAGGCTACTGACTGTATTCAACCTTGCATAGTATAATCCGTGACGTAACTTGTTAGTCTATAAAAACCGATCATCTTACCCAACAGAGCTATCACCTAGGCTACTACTGTCCTACCTAGGGCCTAACGTTAAATCTAGACTAGTCTGTCTATATCAAAATACACTTTAGAGAAGTCTACAGGTCAGGCAGCACATAGAAGCACTATCCCACGACGATATGAAGCGTGCATTGCCACTCAGTCGCCCTGTCCACATCCCTGCGGCAACGGACACGTCTGCATCACTAGCCGGCTACTAGCCCGGGAACCATGCTAAACAGACCGCCTAAACGAGATAGGTAGCAGAGCGTGCGGAATCTGCAAATTAACGTGTTTTAGTAAATAAACAATAGAATTAAAAAATATTCTTAACCTGTACAACCAACAAGAGCTGCCATTAACTGAACCGCTTTAGTACGCTTTTCTCTGTCGGCATAGCTCGGGTCTGATACCGCGTATAGGCAAGTGTGTTCCTCCCACAACTCAACCAGCCTTTCGTCTCTTTCTTGTGTCCAGAATGAAGCCATTTTGATTTGCACGGCTCGCTTGCTCGCTCGCGCTAGCGCTAGTATGTATGTAGGTAGCGTCGCACTAGTGTAGCCATTTCTCTTCGTGGTATGGTATCGATACTTTTTGACGTCAGTACAATGCTGAATCGTGATTGGCTGTCACAGTCTACGACCAGTCGTGAAAATTCGACATGTTGAATCTTCAAGACTGAGCTTATGACCGAGTCTTAAGACTGGAGACTGACAAGGCTCTGACGTCACACTTCTAGTCTTAAGGTCTTAAAGGGTGTGTACAGTTCTGGTCGAGGTGAAGATTTAGCTTTTAACATTTTGTGAGATATTCAGAAACCACTCTATGAGATGTCAAGGAGCATGCAGTTCTAAAGGGTATCAAAAGTTTATTCGATGAAAATCGGTTTTGAAATGGCTGAGATATCCAAAAACAAAGTGAAACAAAGAGATACTAATAAAGTTGGGGCATGTCGCCTTTTATTATTAGCACTTTTTTGGATATCTCAGCCATTTGAAAACCAATTTGCATCAAATAAACGTTGAATCCTTCTTAAAATTACATGCTCTTTCATATTTCATAAGAGGCTTTTCATTATCTCACTTAGGAATGTTCAAAACAAGAAACCCTACCTCAACCAGTACTGTACAGTCCCTTTAAGACCGGTGAATCGGGGCAAAATCGTATAGTGTGCGGCGGGCTTTAGCCAAGCTGGGTCAGTCGTACGACCGGACACCGCACACTATACGACCCGACTGTAAAGCGCGCGCAGTGCGCACATGCGTGCGCTTGCATTTTACTGCATTTACTGCATTGTATATGGCTGAAAGCCCACGACCAGTCGGTAGAAATTCAACATGTCAAATCTCTACGACTGGCGCTAAGATCCAGTCGTACGACTAGAAAATGGCAAGACGGTGACGTCACATTTCTAGTCTTAAGGTCTTAAGACCGGTGAATCGGGGCAAAATCGTGTAGTGTGCGGCGGGCTTTACAGCATGGCACATTCAAATGTTCAGCCAGTAGGTGCATCATTTTGTAGTATACACATCCATGGGAGTGACTCTTTCACCAGCAACTCTACCGGCCTCTCTCACCACACGAAGGGCAACGTCACTTGTACTACAGCTAATGTCGTCTATCTCATCACTTGCAGAGTTTGTAGGATCCAGTATATTGGGGAAACCAAGACAACACTCAAAATACGCTTCTATGGACACAGATCTACCGTCAACGCAGCCAAGCTCGACACTCCAGTGGGCCACCATTTCAATCTTCCCAATCACTCCATCACTGATATGACTCTACAGGGCATTGAATCTTTAGGCACTCGTCCAGACACAGTCAGAACCAGCAGACAGAAGCTCTGGATGAAACGTCTTCACACCATCCAACCCCATGGTCTCAACATCCAGGAGGGAAATGACTTACCACAATCATATTAAATAAATTACATTTTATCATTACTATTATTATTCTCTTTTTCATTTTTGTCGAGCCCACCGGAGGTGTGGGGAGACAAAGGGATCACCTGCGGCGTCTGTCCGTCCGTCGTCCGTCCGTCCGTCGTCCGTCCGTCGTCTGTCCGTAACGCTACAAAAACTTGAATAACTCTCTACTGAGGATTTCAATTTCAATCAAACTTGGAGGGAAAAGTGGTTATACAAAGTTACACATTTTACCAAACATAAAGGGCACCTCAAGGTGAACGGTCACAGGCAGAGGTCAATGAACTTTAGAGCCCAATGAACTTTAGAGCCCACCGGAGGTGTGGGGAGACAAAGGGATCGCCTGCGGCGTCTGTCCGTCCGTCGTCCGTCCGTGGTCTGTCCATAACGCTACAAAAACTTGAATAACTCTCTACTGAAGATTTCAATTTCAATCAAACTTGGAGGGAAGAGTGGTTATACAAAGTTACACATTTTCCCAAACATAAAGGGCACCTCAATATGAACGGTCACAGGCAGAGGTCAATGAACTTTAGGGCCCAATGTTAAGTTTTTAGGGCGCGTTTCGTTTATGGCTCGTAACTTTTGATGTATCTGTCTGTTTGTGACCAAACTTAGATGGTAGATGTCCCTTGGGAAGTTGACGGTTACCACAGGGCCAAAGGTCACAGACAGGGGTCAACAAACTTTTAGGGCCCAATGTTAAAGATAATAAAAAGTTTTGGTACCTCGAAAGCTTCCCTGAATTTCCTTGTCTTGGTTTGTGTTTCAGGTTAAAGTACGTTGTCTGTGAGAATTACTCGCCCCAAAGTGCTCTCATGTCTTAGTAATCATGCAATAATGGTTTCGTACCAGAGCCGACGCTGTCCAGCGTAGATAAATATTGTACGAAACCACTGACTGCGACCAGCTGCGTGCAGCCCATTGCACGCATAGCTAACTGCGACCAGCAGCCCCATACGCATAGCGTAATGGGGCTTCGCATTATAGCATTCAGGATCATGACAGAATTAGTATCGCGGGTAAATGTCAACTTAAAATCCAAAAATTTCTTCGATTTGAAGACTTACCAATTAAGTTGAAGTATTGAAAACAGGCTTCGAACAACGTTTGGTTCTGCCAATAGTCCCTTTCTGTTCGAATTGATGACTGAATGTGACTCGGTCGATCGAGAGGACCTGGGAGAGCTACATACACTGGATACCATGGCCAGCGCATGCGCACACAAACATCTTATCCGTTCATGGATTTGAAATTTGTGTGCATGTGATGTGTTCGCATGCACTGGCTGTAGTATTCAGTGTACTGTATGTAGCTCTCCTAAGGTCCTGTCGACTGAGTCACATTCAGTCATCAATTCGAACAGAAAGGGACTATAGGCAGAACCAAACGCTGCCCGAAGCCTGTTTTCAATACTTCAAGTTAATTGGTAAGTCTTCAAATTGAAGAATTTATGGGATTTTAAGTTGACATTTACCCTGCGATACTAAATCTGTCATGATCCTGAATGCTACAATGCGAAGCCCGATTACGCTATGCATATGGGACTGCTGGTCGCTATGCGTATGGGGCTGCTGATCGCAGTTAATTGCATGATTACTAAGACATGAGAGCACTTTGGGGCGGGTAAGTCTCACAGTGTTAGTTATATGAAAGGTACTTTAACCTGAAACACAAACTAAGACAAGGAAATTCAAGGACACTTTTGAGGTACCAAAACTTTTTATTATCTTTAAGTTTTTATGGCGCATTTTGATTATGGCTCATAACTTTTGATCCCTTTGTCCGTTTGTGACCAAACTTGGATGGTAGATGTCCCTTGGGGAAGGGAAGGTCATCACAAGGTCAGAGGTCACAGAAAGGGGTCAACGAAATGTTAGGGCCCAATGTTAAGTTTTTAGGGCGCATTTCGATTGTGGTTCATAACTTTTGATCCCTTTGTCTGTTTGTGACCAAACTTGGATGGTAGATGTCCCTTGGGGAGGTGAAGGTCATCACAAGGTCAAAGGTCACAGAAAGGAGTCCAAAAACTTATAGGGCCCAATGTTAAGTTTTTATGGTGCGTTTCGATTGTGGCTCAACTTTTGATCCCTAAGTCCGTTCGTGTCCAAACTTGGACCTTAGATGTCCCTTGGGACTTTAAAGGTCATCACAAGGCCAAAGGTCACAGAAAGGGGTCAACAAATTTTTAGGGCCCATTAAATTTTTATGGCGCGTTTCGATTATGGCTCATAACTTTTGATCCCTTTGTCTGTTTGTGACCAAACTTGTATGGTTAATGTCCCTTGGGAAGTTGAAGGTCACCACAAGGTCAAAGGTCATAGGCGGGTCAATGAACTTCTGGGAGTTAGAAAAATATTAATTTCTTGTACGCGAATGGGCGAGTCACAATTTGGCACTTGCCGTGTTAATTTCATTTGGTTCATTTTTGTTCATTTTTTTCATCTTCATCTGGTGGCAATGATATGCCATTCATGTAATGAGTAATACAATTCCCTATCCATTCCCGTTTGAATTATTAAAATCAGTAAGATACTTTTTGAGATATATCCAAAAATGCTAGGGGGTAACTTACTTTTTTGTTTGAGCGTATATGGATGAATACATCGACACAAGAACAAACAAACAAAAATATCCAAAAGCCACATAATCCTATGTGATATCAAATCAACCATTTGGGGCACAGACTAGGGGAGGGGTAATGGGGACGTATTTCCTAGTATTCCCAGCTAGAAAAAAAAAATAAAAGAAACGTTTGTATTTATAGCAATAGTGAACCTGTATTATCTCCTTATACATCTTTGGGCGTTGGAAAAAAAATATGAATATATACCTTGTTGCAGCATTACACTTGGGATTCATACACATGCCGAATTGTTGGCGTTCTTTATATCTTACGCAGAATTTAGAGTCACTGCAATGACCCACCATTTTTTTCAATCTCTTTTGTTCTAAACCCTGACAGGTAGTTGCGTGCAAGAGGAGAATAAAAGCCTATACCGTATTTCCCTCACCCCCCCAAAAAAAAAAAATACAACGGAAACCTCCGCAATAATAATCTTTAAAATAGTGAATCAATCCAAATACAATTTCAAGGCATGAAACTATAACTCATTGCCCATAACTTAAGGGGGTATCTCACCGGGCTTGTAACTAGTTCCCGACTCTAGATTTTGCTAGTTGCAGAGACGTCTCCGCGACGTCTCCGAGACGTCTCCTGAAAATTACAGAGTCTCCGATTAGTCGCCAGTTAGTCGCAAGAAATTTGAACATGTTCGATTTTTCGCGAAGTCTCCGAGACGTCTCCATCAGTCACGGGGACGTCGCGGAGACTAATCATATCTGAGACGGCTCCGTGACGTCTCCGCGATGCCTCAGAGACGTCGCCGAGACCTGCTAAAGACCAGAAAAACTGGTGAGAGGTCGCGGAGACGTCTCCGCGACGTCTCCGCGACTCTATTTGACGCTGTTTGACCTACTTAAAAACCACGTGACCTATCTGCGTGCTCACATCCTGCCTAGATCAAGTCAGGTGATTCTGCAACGGAACCCTCATATTTGAAATTTTTTGGCACCTGCCATAACTCGTCTCAGAGACGTCTCTTTGGTGAGACCGCAAGACATTTTTATGTTGGAGACGTCTCCGCGACTGCTGCGACTGATAAGTTGGAGACGTGGCACAGACGTCTCCGTTGGTGAGATACTAGCTTTACAGAAAACCCCATTTGATTTGCTTTAGTGGTAAAAGAGAAAAGAGGAATTTTGTAGAGCGTGTCAGGAATCTCTTCTCTCCAAGTTCTGTCTATTGTGTTTACACATTGATATATGCAAGAGCATCCAAGTGTTGAACTTGGAAGAATAAGACTCATGAAATGCTTTTCAACAACCACATTTCTCTGTAACCGCTTAACCAATTTGAATGGTGTCTTCTGTAAAATAAGAGCTAAGATGTTATACTTTAAGACCCTGTAGCAGCATTTGGACAGTTTAATCATATTGGGTGTTATCAATGCAAAAATCCGATTGTATTTTGTGGGGGGCATACTGTTTAGTTAACACATATCAGACAATATGCAGGTAATCTACTTTTACCTGTTTTAAAGCAAAAAATGTCTAATCCCTTGAACGTTACTTAAAAAAAAATAGCTGAAATAATGCCAGTCAAAAATCTCAAATTCAAAGTAACTGTGAAAGCAGCAACTCGTAACGTATACCTGATGTTCTGTTGACCAACGATGTTACTGTTGGTAAGCGATCCTATTGTTCACAGAAACACATGACCTCGATTGCGCAACGTCTTGTTTATCAGCTGAAGGAGAACGTTACAAGATTTGACTTATGATCTGTAAAATAATGTTTCACTCAGTCAAAATTGCATTGTCAGTATCCTAAATCCAATGAGTCGCACTCAATCTACCTAGATTTCCATGAATTACATTAAAAATGGCCGCCAAGTAGTTCGCCTATATTTCGGGATGTGAACCTCAAAAAAATTTAGTTTTGATGTTGAAATTGTAACTGATTTGCTACTATCCACTCCAATTTGCATAGATTTCCATAGGCCTACAATCAAAGTTTCATTGCAGGGTTCGTAGAGTGACATGCACAATACAGGTACTTATTTTCATTTCATATCTTTATAGACTACCTTGACCTTAAAACCAATGAATCGGCTTGTTTAATCTACATAAATTATATGGCTTTAAAACATTACCGTTGAGTATGCCATTTCAACCAACAAGTAATGACAATTAATGTGATTTGTGAAACTACAATGCATGACCTTTATCATAATTTGTGAGAAAACAATACATAAAAATACAAGTAATTTGTTACAATAGGGACCTTATAATGACAAAATCCTGAGTATGATAGGGCCATTGCGTGGGTGAGCGAAAATGGAAGTGATTGATTAACGTATAGAGCACACATTCAAATGGTTTTATTTGTCTATTCGCATTATAGCTAAAGATTTACAGTACTAAATATAGATTTATATACATAAAGGAAATTCAAGCAAGTTGTGTTGAAAGGATATTTGTCATTGGTTAGCTGATGATGCTGTGTTGATATTCATTTGCCATGAAATGTATAAGATGCATTTTTCTGAGTGTTGCATATCAAGTTGATGATAAATAGGGATGAAGATATGAAAAGGCTAAACAGCTGGTGATTTTCATGAACTGAAATAATTGGTAGTTATACGGGTGGATGTAAGTTACTGACAACGCCTTGTGTTTCTTGACCCTGAAAACAGGGTTCAGAATGAAACTGCGCACTATTATCTTATTCTTGGATATATTAATAAATCAAGATTGGCTTTAAGCCGGCGTTTTTGAATAATTTTCATGGAAATCTTTGTGAAACATGATTGTGTTCGGTATTGGTTTTAAGAAGCTATGTTATAGTGTTGCGATCAAATACATACCATTTTGTACATACCAGCATAAATCCGGCAGATTATTCACTACTCAAGACAGAATGGCAAATCTACAACGAGTAGCCTGTTTTATTTTATTTTTTTGTTTGTTTTGTTGGTCATGCCCCTTAAAAGCAACTGAGGTTATGGTCACAGCTCCAAAAACTCAGACTACACTCGGCTGCCGGGCGGTCAGCTTTTATACCCCCATCTCACTAGACGACAATTCCACTACGATCATCAAAAATCGACAGAACACGGCGGATCGTGGTTTGATCGCTTTAAATCATCTCCATCGTATCTTGAGCGGTTCAGAAGTGCGGAGGGTCGCCACCATCGCCATGGTCGGCGACATCGCTACGGAAGTTTTGAACATGTCCACAACTTCCGTAGCTAGGTCGCCGTGGTTTTAGAGCGTATCACAATCGCCTCACGAGCGCATTAAAAGCGCCACATTCGTAGCTCTGACGGGGTAGCAACGCGTTAGGCGTAACTGAAGCGCATCGAGCGCGATCCCCCTCTCCCATGAAAATTACCACTTTTACAGTATTACATAACAGGAACCAACCATGAACGATAGAAAGTTATGCACAGACCAGCAGGGTGGACATAGAGAAAAACGTGTAACATTTATTTTTCCACGTACACTCAGTACGAATCTACTCTGTTTATTAAATTGTTTGTTTGTCATATACCATTGCAAGTCAATGAAAGTAAATTGAGTTGTAATTTTTTCAAATATATCTTCATAAAATTGTCTCATTGTAGGTAGGATACGATTTCTACTTTGATCGTAGCCGGTTCTTTAAAATTATATACACATTTTACCCTTTCAATTGAATGGATGACTTAACTAATATATAGTGCAATTTCACATCAGGTTATAATTGGTGTGTTCTAGAATGCTAAAATGTAAGGGTAAAACCATATTCTGCATATCCATATCGGTTTAACACTGACATCTGCCTGAAGAAATTCAATCATGAAACCCATTTTATACCCCGATCGTTTAATTGAGATCGTAGCATGAGCCCGGCGTAAACGTATCACTGTTGTAGTAGTCAAGGCGCTAATTCCTATAGGAGGCTTAATTAAGGAGTTCGTTCAACCCACCCCGCAGAAAAGGTTTGACCAGACAGGGTGGTAGATGGGACCAGACCGGGGCAGACCTCCATGAACATCCCCAGGTAGTATGTGGTTCCAAATTGTGGTGTCAGTAGAATTTTACTGGCCATTTTTCATCATTATTTGTTGGAACAAACGCAAAGGGGTCTGCGCACGCCAAGACTATTACACTCACCAACAAAGACGCTTAACTAATAAGACACGAAAGTGCGCGCTAATCCTGCACAAAACAAATGGACAGCGCGCGGTCCTCAAGCGTATACGCACATGGTACATCAACTGAGACGCGCTGCCTTGACGCTTGATAACACGGAAGCTTAAAAGTGCCAACCTACGGAAGCTTAAAAGTGCCAACCAGATGACGAGATAAGAAGACGAGAAGACAGGTTAAATACCGAGAAGCCGAGTTATTGCAACTCGGCAAGTCGACTTGCTTGGATCAGGAAGACAAGATGACAAGTTGTTGAAACTCGGTAAGTCGACTCGTTTGGAACAAGAAGACATGATAACGAGTTGTTGAAACTCGGAAAGTCGACTTGCTTTGGACAAGAAGTCAAGATGACAAGTTGTTGAAACTCGGCAAGTCTACTCGTTTGGAACAAGAAGTCAAGATGACAAGTTGTTGAAACTCGGCAAGTCGACTTGCTTGGGACAAGAAATCAAGATGACAAGTTGTTGAAACTCAGCAAGTCGACACGTTAGGGACAAGAAGTCAAGATGGCAAGTTGTTGAAACTCGGCAAGTCGACTTGTTTGTGCCAAGAAGATATGATAACGAGTTGTTGAATCTCGGAAAGTCGACTTGCTTGGGACAAGAAGTCAAGATGACAAGTTGTTGAAACTCGGCAAGTCGACTTGCTTGGGACAAGAAGTCAAGATGACAAGTTATTGAAACTCGGCAAGTCGACTCGTTTGAGACAAGAAGACATGATAACGAGTTGTTGAAACTCGAGAAGTCGACTTGCTTTGGACAAGAAGTCAAGATGACAAGTTGTTGAAACTCGGCAAGTCGACTCGTTTGGAACAAGAAATCAAGATGACAAGTTGTTGAAACTCGGCAAGTCGACTTGCTTGGGACAAGAAGTCAAGATGACAAGTTGTTGAAACTCGGCAAGTCTACTCGTTTGGAACAAGAAGTCAAGATGACAAGTTGTTGAAACTCGGCAAGTCGACTTGCTTGGGACAAGAAATCAAGATGACAAGTTGTTGAAACTCAGCAAGTCGACACGTTAGGGACAAGAAGTCAAGATGGCAAGTTGTTGAAACTCGGCAAGTCGACTTGTTTGTGCCAAGAAGATATGATAACGAGTTGTTGAATCTCGGAAAGTCGACTTGCTTGGGACAAGAAGTCAAGATGACAAGTTGTTGAAACTCGGCAAGTCGACTTGCTTGGGACAAGAAGTCAAGATGACAAGTTATTGAAACTCGGCAAGTCGACTCGTTTGAGACAAGAAGACATGATAACGAGTTGTTGAAACTCGAGAAGTCGACTTGCTTTGGACAAGAAGTCAAGATGACAAGTTGTTGAAACTCGGCAAGTCGACTCGTTTGGAACAAGAAGTCAAGATGACAAGTTGTTGAAACTCGGCAAGTCGACTTGCTTGGGACAAGAAATCAAGATGACAAGTTGTTGAAACTCAGCAAGTCGACTCGTTAGGGACAAGAAGTCAAGATGGCAAGTTGTTGAAACTCGGCAAGTCGACTTGTTTGTGCCAAGAAGATATGATAACGAGTTGTTGAATCTCGGCAAGTCGACTTGATTGGGACAAGAAGTCAAGATGACAAGTTGTTGAAACTCTGCAAGTCGACTCGTTAGGGACAAGAAGTCAAGATGACAAGTTGTTGAAACTCGGCAAGTCAACTTGCTTGGGACAAGAAGTCAAGATGGCAAGTTGTTGAAACTCTGCAAGTCGACTCGTTTGGGACAAGAAGTCAAGATGACAAGTTGTTGAAACTTGGCAAGTCGACTCGTTTGGAACAAGAAGACATGATAACGAGTTGTTGAAACTCGGCAAGTCGACTTGCTTTGGACAAGAAGTCAAGATGACAAGTTGTTGAAACTCGGCAAGTCGACTTGCTTGGGACAAGAAGTCAAGACGACAAGTTGTTGAAACTCAGCAAGTCGACTCGTTTTGGACAAGAAGTCAAGATGACAAGTTGTTGAAACTCGGCAAGTCGACTTGCTTGGGACAAGAAGTCAAGATGACAAGTTGTTGAAACTCGACAAGTCGACTCGTTTGGGACAAGAAGTCAAGATGACAAGTTGTTGAAACTCGGCAAGTCGACTCGTTTGGAACAAGAAGACATGATATCGAGTTGTTGAAACTCGGAAAGTCGACTTGCTTGGGACAAGAAGTCAAGATGACAAGTTATTGAAACTCGGCAAGTCGACTCGTTTGAGACAAGAAGACATGATAACGAGTTGTTGAAACTCGGCAAGTCGACTCGTTTGGAACAAGAAGTCAAGATGACAAGTTGTTGAAACTCGGCAAGTCGGCTTGCTTGGGACAAGAAATCAAGATGACAAGTTGTTGAAACTCAGCAAGTCGACACGTTAGGGACAAGAAGTCAAGATGGCAAGTTGTTGAAACTCGGCAAGTCGACTTGTTTGTGCCAAGAAGATATGATAACGAGTTGTTGAATCTCGGAAAGTCGACTTGCTTGGGACAAGAAGTCAAGATGACAAGTTGTTGAAACTCGGCAAGTCGACTTGCTTGGGACAAGAAGTCAAGATGACAAGTTATTGAAACTCGGCAAGTCGACTCGTTTGAGACAAGAAGACATGATAACGAGTTGTTGAAACTCGAGAAGTCGACTTGCTTTGGACAAGAAGTCAAGATGACAAGTTGTTGAAACTCGGCAAGTCGACTCGTTTGGAACAAGAAGTCAAGATGACAAGTTGTTGAAACTCGGCAAGTCGACTTGCTTGGGACAAGAAATCAAGATGACAAGTTGTTGAAACTCAGCAAGTCGACACGTTAGGGACAAGAAGTCAAGATGGCAAGTTGTTGAAACTCGGCAAGTCGACTCGTTTGGAACAAGAAGTCAAGATGACAAGTTGTTGAAACTCGGCAAGTCGACTTGCTTGGGACAAGAAATCAAGATGACAAGTTGTTGAAACTCAGCAAGTCGACTCGTTAGGGACAAGAAGTCAAGATGGCAAGTTGTTGAAACTCGGCAAGCCGACTTGTTTGTGCCAAGAAGATATTATAACGAGTTGTTGAAACTCGACAAATCGACTTGCTTGGGACAAGAAGTCAAGATGACAAGTTATTGAAACTCGGCAAGTCGACTTGTTTGGGACACAAAGACATGATAACGAGTTGTTGAAACTGAGCAAGTCGACTCGTTTTGGACAAAAAGACATGAAAATGAGTTGTTGAAACTCGGGAAGTCGACTTGTTTGGGAAAAGAAGACATGATAATTATCCCTCAGGACAATTCCCCCCTAGGACAACTATCTCCCGGACAACTAACCCCATAGGGCAATTACCCTCCAGGGCAATTACCCTCTAGGACAACTACCCCCTAGGACAACTACCCCCTGGACAACTATCCTCCTAGGGCAATCACCCCTCTGGGCGATTCCCCCTTAGGACAACTACCCCATGGATAACCACCCCCAGGATGACTACCCTTGGATAACTACCCCTAGGATAACTACCCCCAGATAACTACCGCCGCAGATATCTACCTCTTGGATAACTACCCCCCGGATAACTACCACCAGATAACTACCCCCGGACAGCTATACCCCTGGACAACTACCCCGGATTACTACCCCTGGATAACTACCCCCTGGATAACTACCTCCTGGATAACTACTCCCCGGATAACTACCCCCCCCCCATAGCTACCCATGGATAACTACCCCCCCCCCCCCATAACTACCCCAGGATAATTACCCTCCGGATAATACCCCCTGGATAACTATACCCCCGGATAACTACCACCCGGAATACCCCCCTCCCCCATTACTTGCCCTCCCCCCTCCCCTCAGAAAAAGAAATCCCCTGGATAACTTTAGGGCCTTTACATCCTGGTTGAATATCTCACTCAACGTGAAAGAAGTTAGCAGCTGTATCCACGTTCTCCGATATAAGACATTCATGTACTATAGTACATACATCTTTAACACATGGAGCCTTCTTTTATGTAGCCTAAACTGAATGATGATAGATGTTCAGTTATTGGTTTTCAGAATCATATGTTAAGTAAATTCGATCATTAATGATGTTATGTCCATATCGGTCCTGTCTCTAGCACTTGTATACTTCATCAAAAACAGCCCGTAACTTATGTGTGATAGTCGATCACGAAATCTCATATCGAAGTCATATAGCTCAAGTTCAGCGGAATGTTAGATATCAGTTGGGTTATTTAAGTTTCAAATATACGATTCCTCTTTTTTGATGATGTTGTTGTTGGATCAAAATCTGCAGCTGATATCAACGGCATAAATCCGTACGGGGGGGGGGGGATGATCGGCGATAGTCACCATTACCACGGTTACAAGCCAATAACCTGGCCGGCGCACCCTTGAAGCTTGGTGACCACCACCCCCCCCCCCCCCTCCCGACACTCACACACACACACTTTACAGGGAGCGAATGTCCCATTCTTTTGCATGAATTATAAAGTGGGAGGGAAGTGGCAGCAAAAATAAGTAGTCTTTTTGTTCTTGTTTTTGTTTGTTTGTTTTTGCTTGTCAGTATGAAGACTTTTTTGTTGTTGTTTCTCTTGTCTTTTGATTTCCTTTCTTCTTCACTGAAAGGTAATTTTGCCCCCCCCCCCCCAACCTTTCAAAAATGTGGCGCGGCCGTGAATAGTGCCCAAATCAATAAAATGGTAACATTTCTTTTATGTAATAAAATTATGTACAGACCATCCCCCCCCCGCCTCCATTACAGGGGGAATTTACGCCCATGGCTGTTATGCTTAATCATTCATTGCCTTCTTCTCGGTTGGGTTTTTCGAATTCGCTATTGTGTAATATTCCCCCCAAAAAAAGATGTCACAAAAACTTATGAGTACATCATTAGGTTCATACCCTTTTCCCCGTATACCTACTCTATTACTGTCATCTATAAAATGTTGAAATCCAAACTTAAAACGTATCTGTTCCCCTCACAATGAGGACTATAACTGCAATATGTAATGTTCGGAACGATTGCAATCTTTATCTGGTATATGTGGTTGTTTGTTGCTTGTCATTTTCTTCTGTGTTTTCTTGTTTGAACATGTATGATATTTAAATTCATTTTTATTTCTTGAAACGCCATCGAAAAAAGTAGACCTGCGCCCTGTGCAAGTATAGGCACCATTATTAGTATTTGTTTATTTCTTTCTTTCTTTATTATTATTATTATTATTACTATCATTATCATTATCATTATTAATATCATCATTATTCACATAATCATCATTATCATATGTGAAGCAAGCAAGCTTTTCACGATTACATTCCTAGACAGAATGCAGAAATTGGGATCTCTGAGCGTTAGCCTTGGATGACCAGCACGACCGCAAAGTAAGCAAGCAAACAAGCAAGTAAACAAAGGGACAAGACAAAAAAAAATGGTTAATGTATTATCGGCTCTGAGCGGCTCGGGAATACCGAGATCATTACAAAGAAACGAATAATTAATCAATGTGATTTCGAAGACTTCGTTGATACCCGTTATTTTTCGCTGTTACAGAATAATTTAAATGGAAGTGGTAATTTTCTTGTGTCAAATTAATTGGAGGAGAGGTGATTGTTTGGGGCCTAATATTAGAAAAGGGCAATTTTAAATGGAAATAATGTTCTGCGTTACCTATAATGTAGTGGTTACTGCTCGAAAATGATGCAGCAGGGCAATACTGAAATGAATGCTATAGTCCGGCAGCCGAGGGGGCTAAGTACTTTTTCTCTGATATATATATATATATTTTTTTTTCTTTGTTGATTATTTATATTTGGGATCTCTACAGTGATATTCAGGTGGGTGTGGAGCTCTCACCATTGGGCAAAGTGGCGTCCAAAATGGCCGCCATGAAGCCTATACAAGAGTCAGAAAAATGTCACTAAAACACTAGTACTTCAATTAGAACACTTATCTAAACGGCCAGTAATATTAGTACAATGTCTTTAGTCGAACAGAATCTGGTTGCCATGACAACCATCAAATACTTGGAACAAACCTCAAAAAAGTTAGCAAAGTATGCAAAATACACAAAAATGCCTATTATATGTGCGACGTCAACGAAATATCAATTACCTGCATACCTCTTACAAAGAAAGCCTTAATGAAGTTACCATTAATCTAGCCTTAATTTATATTTATAGTTGCCATAGCAACCTAAACTTGAATTTAATTGTGAATAAATGCCGAAGGATTGAATTGCAGTATAGCAATGATGTGAAAATGTGAAATACCATATTTCAGGTCTTTACTTCACATATGCCTATATTGGTTACACATACCAGTACCTCCCTCTGTTATAATTATGAAGTTGATATGTCCTGGTTGCCATGGTAACTGCTCAATGTCACTTTCAAGGACAGTCCCATAACATGCATATATATACACATTGCAACAAAATTGCTTGACACTATTAAAATTAGATGGCAAGAGACTAACATCTGCGTGTAATACTTATTGGATGGATAAACCGACTGTTAGCTGGGATGTGCATGTTTTCATTTGTTTCCAAGTTGTAATACAAAAATAAAATCATACAATGTGAAATATTTTCATGGTTTTGTCAAATTATTGGAACATACATTGCAATATTACAGCCTGCATAAATTTCCTTAAAAATCGTTCATTAAGTGTTATGTGAAAACACCATTTCAAAAATGAGACTTCCTATGTGGTACAAAGTGAAGGCTATAATAAAATAATTTTCACATTCATGACATTGACATAATACATACATTTTTCGTAATAACCTACAGTCCTTGAGAATGAAATAATCCAGTTTGTTTCATGATTTCCTGTTAATTATCTCACTATACTTACCTGTAGTTTTTATTCATGAGTCATGCATATTGATTTAAACGAAGTTGATATTATACAAGTGTATAAGGCAAAAACACTCTGAAAAAAGAAAATATGTGTTTGTTATAATTTTCTGTAAAAAAAAAACAAAAAAAAACCAAAGCAAAACAAAACATATTATGACTTATTTTTCTTGTTTCATTTCTGTAGTACATGTAGGTTTCTAAATTGGGTCATGTAAGTTTTTTAAGATTCAGGTTCCAGTTCTGATGAGTAGCTTATTTTTACTTTGCTTCATTATGCGAGGGACTATAGTATCGAAGACATAGGGAGGGGATGAGCAAACTTAAAGAATCTTAAATATCTTACTTGATTCTCACTCTGTTCTGCCTCACCACTCTCCCTGTTCCCTTTTCTACCGTCTCCACTAATAGTACAACTTCAACTTCCGACCCATTATTATCCCCCGCTCTTCACTTTTGCCCTCCTTACTATCCCCATATGTCGCTTCTCTCTTCAATTCCCCTCTTTCTAGTCTCTTCTGCCAAGCAACGATGCAACTCCCTCAAACTTGAAGAAGTTCCATTGCAAAATATCATTACGCAAAACTTTACTTTTCACTGTAATACACAGAGCCGACGCAAACAAGGAGTGAGGACTCGCCTCATTTTTTTTTTTTTTTTTTTTTGGGGGGGGGGGGCATAATACATAGGAATATATAGGGTCTTACCACCAGGATCCCCACACTTTTTTATACTTAATAGGCACAAGAAAAGTGGGATAGGCCCCCTCACCATTTTTTTTTTCTTGTCAGCTGATTCAGCCTATTACCCCGGGAAGTAATATCAGAAAATAATACTTAAGCCCTCTTCCTCCCTCCTTTTTTTTTTTTTTTTTTTTTTTTTTTTTTTGCTCGTCAGTAAAACCCAGAAGTGGCACCAGAAATATAAACTGGGCCGCCTCACTTTTAAAAAACATAGCGCCAGCCCCGATATGAGTGGTTCTTACATTAAGGGATGTTTAAGAATAAAGTGCATTATGAGTGTTTGAACTTGAATTTTGGATAAAACCGATTTTGTTAAGCTAAGATTTATTTCTGGCTACTGGCTACTTGTAAGCCGATTTTGTAATCTAATCTTTATGGTTTGACATCGTGGTTTAACTCTCAAACAAGTAGCACATGTCTTCTAAAGGTGGCCCAACTCATGGCTTAACTCCCCTTGCTCTGCAGAGTGTTGACATTTATTTTTTGAAAGAAAGTTCTTTTTTTTTTATTAGGCAATTTCCTAGAAGAGTAGAAGAAATGTTCATAGCTACAAGACAGGTTTATAGCTGTTCCTCAATTTGGTAATATCATATATCATATAATTTTATGATGCTTCAAGACATCGCAGGCAATTATCTCTTCAGATGATACTCTCATGGTAACATGTATAACACCAAGAAAAAGGCAAATTCGGAAGACAACGATGTAGTCAGTTTCTTTTACAGATTGATAAGCTTCCTATATATACATTTTGAAACATCCCAGGACTATACATTCGTATGTAAAATATCATGTCTGCAACCAGCCAAAGAGCAAGTATCCATGGCAACAATCTACTCAGGTCCTTTAGGTAAAATAGTTTCTACGAATTTCTGCCAAACATTCTGGTCAACATGTCCCTCACCACACACACAAACCCGATTCCATATCATTTTGTATTTATATTGTACATTTTAGGGATTTTAAGCTAATTCAATGCTTACCGTGGCAACTGTCCTGCAGCAAAAAATGTCAAATATATCTTGTTCAAGTTATTGGACCTTTGGACAAATGCTCCAATCCAAACGTTGATATAGTAGCATTTAAAACACATGATTACATACATTTTCCTATATTGAGGGTTGTGTGGCGGCCATGTTGGACGCCATTTTGAATAATCAAAATTGCCCAAGGGTGAGAGCTCCACAACCACCTGAATACCTTTGAAAAGACCCAAAAGATGAATAATCATCAGAGAAAAAGTACTTCGGTCAAAAAATGGCTTTTGGCTGCCGGACTACCAGATACGGTATAAACAGAAAATAGCATCGAAATTCTCCTAGACACATCTGGAGGCGGTGATAAGAATTTTCAAAATATATGCAGTAATGTACTCATTAATTTATGAAATAAAGGTAAAATATGTGGGCCCATAAGTAGACATATTCATGGGGTACTGCATGACATTTCATCACTGCCTGCCTCTGAGTAGTTGTCGTGGGCCGTGGGTTCGGGGGATGCCCGATAGGGAATTGTTCTGGTGAATTGGCCTGGAGGGTAAGAAGTTTGATATCCAGAGGTAATAGTTGTAGGCTATCAGGATTGGTGGGAAAGCCCTAGAGGGAGTAATCAACTGGGTGATATTTATCTGGTGGGTAGTTGCCCTGCGAAAATTGTCCTGGTGGTATTTATCCGGGGACGGCGGATGTTTTCGGGGGAGAGGGTGAGTTGCAGGGGCGTCACCAGCATTTTTTTTTTCAAGGGGAGGGGGGTGCGTTTTGACAGTAAATGTAAACTGTGAGATTTTTTTTTTTTAATTTGATTTATTGGATCCTGTGTCATCATGTACATTTACACATATTATGTATATACATGTGATTGTATACATACACGAATCTTTCGCTATGAAGGACTATACGGGGGTACATTATGTGACGGTGTGAGATCCTCGACGATGATCAATTTCGCTCCTTCAGTGCGGAAGGTGTGGGAGGGGGATACCCTCTCCCACAGTGGGAACTTTTTGTAAAAACAAGAGTGTAAAAGTCGCGTTTATAGAGCATACTGAAAATGAAAATAATAAATGAAGGACTATTACGGGGATACATGATGTGACGATGTGAGATCTTCGGCGAGGGAGCGAAGCAACCGAGCGGGAGAGGGTGTAGGAGGGGGATACCCCTTCCACGGAGGGACTTTTTGTAAAAAGAAAAAAAAAGGAGAATTGCATAACAATTAAATGCGAGCGAGTGGAGCGAGCGAGCTTAAAAATTTTGATATTTTACAATCCCAAACTGCGGTTTGTAGCTATATTTTTTCGCTTTGGAAATGAAGGGGGGGGGGGCGTACCGGGCGCAACTGCTGGCAATTACTGGCATCAGCATGAGGATAATGGCATAACGATTAAATGTGAGCAAGCGGAGCGAGAGAGCTTGAAAATTTTGACAAATTTACAGTCCAAAAACTTCCGTTTGTACCTACATTTCTTCGCTTTGAAAATTAAGGGGGGCGCACAGGGCGCAACTGCTGGTAATTACTGGCAGTAACATCAGGGGAATGGCAAAACAATTAAATGCGAGCGAGCAGAACGAGTGAGCTTGAAAATTTTGACACAGTAACAAAACTGCCGTTTGTATCTATATTTTTTCGTTTTCGAAATTAAGGGGGGGGGGGCGCACCGGGTGCAACTGCTGGCAATTACTGGCAGCAACGTCAGGAGAACGGCACAACGATTAAATGCAAGCGAGAGAAGCGAGCGAGCTCGAAAATGTTGGCATTTCACAATTTAAAAAAAAATGCCGTTTTTAGCTACGCATCTTTTCGCTTTGAAAATTAAGAGGGGGCACAGGGCGCAATTGCTGGCAATTACTGGCAGTAACATCAGGAGAATGGCAAGGCAATTAAATGCGAGCGAGCTTGAAAATGTTGACATTTTACAGTCAAAAAATTACCGTTTGTAGCTATATTTCGTCGGCGTTTTCACGAACTGACGCTATTTCGATTTTGGTCAAAATTTTCAAAATCGAGATATTGGTACCAAATGAAAGTGCTTTCAAAACTCTACCGAATCCCAAAATTTTAGATCGCAAAATTAATTATTCTTAATTTTATCAAAGAAAGAAAAAAACGACGGTACTCGAAATATCGAGAAATTGAGAAAAAGGAGTTTCACGAACCGACGCACGAAAGATACGCCGGTTCGTAAAACCCGAATTGCTACGGTGAAGAGCAATGCGGGTTTCACGAACTGTCGCAGTTGCGTTACTTTGAGCTTTGTTCAACTTACTGGCCTAGAATTAGGTTTTGGCCCTAATCCAGATCTCAGAGTGAGAACCAAACCTTCTGAAAGATGAATGACGGCCTAAGCCAGCCCACTGTCCACGAGTGAAGTGAATGGTAAGCTATAATCCTATTAAAATCATGCTCAAAATAACAGTTTCAGTTGGACTACCATAACCATTAATTGCGGTAGTGTGTAGTCCCATGTATTCAATCGCGTGATGCTTATGAAGCCTAGTCTGTAAACGCCATACAATTTCAAATTAGATCCCAAATCATATTATTTATTGTTTCTTTTCAACTTATGTCGTTACTTCTGAGACTACTGAGTACTGTAGTCGTAACGTCTGTGTGCAACAGAGCTGCCAACTAGTACTGATTTTCAGTAATTTCTACTGAAATTGGACAAGAATACTGAAGGTTACAAGCAAATTACTGATTTTAGAAATCATTGTCTGTGATAAATTCTGTAACACTGTTAAGGATTACTGATTTTCACTCAGAAAAGGTGCAAATTACTGATTATCAGCCATCATAGTACTGAAAGGCTTTTACAAAAGTTGGCAGCTCTAACATGTCTAACTTTATTCTTTACTCTTCCTTTGAGTTTTACTGTTAGACTTTTTTTTTTTTGTTTAGTACGCCTACTTTGTCAATCTCATGATTTCATTTTCAACTCAAAAGTCAAGGCTTTAAATAGTGTCTTCGAGACTTTGAAATCTTGCAATCTGCATGTCTTGCACTGCAAGACATGCAGATTGCAAGATTTCAAAGTCTCGAAGACACTATTTAAAGCCTTGACTTTTGAGTTGAAAATGAAATCATGAGATTGACAAAGTAGGCGTACTAAACAAAAAAAAAAGTCTAACAGTAAAACTCAAAGGAAGAGTAAAGAATAAAGTTAGACATGTTAGACTTTTACTTTCAAGTCTAACTATTAAGTCTAAGTTAAGACTTTACTTGTAATACCGGTACCAGTTACTAAAACTAAGATCAGCTGAAGTCTAAGACCAAGTCAAATTAACACAGTTCAGAGCCATACCGGTACACGGTACCGGTAGTCTAGCTCTAGATCTACATCTAGACTAGTGGTAATAGTAGGTAGAGTCCACCCATTTTTTCCCCCAATCTTTACTGGTCCATTCCTGAAAAAGTTACTGGTCAGTGTCCAACAGTGATTTTTCCTGGTCAGGGACCGTCGGACCAGTGCCAGTGTGCAGCGTTGGTGTAGATGTCATCTATGACAGTATGTGGTCTAGTGATACTACCTAAACACTACGAGTACTCTACAGGTTAGGTGGCTTTCCTGTACAGTGCAGTGTTAAAGTATACTTGTGAATTCAGCCCTAGTACCGTACTGTGTGTAGTGTATGTCTAACGTTAGTTCGAGTGGAGTACCTAAGCACAGCGGTGGGGCTTTTTTTCCCCTAAAACTTGTGAATGTGGCCCAACCAAATGGCGTTTATATATTTACGCTTGATTGATAGTGATACAGTGGCGCTGTCGATTTCCACAGCAGCCATACATAATCTTTTGTCCTTTCTTCTTTCCTTATTTCCCTTTGTTCTTTCACACTTTTTATTCTTGGAATCGAAGGACTTCTAAGAAATGTCCCTCGACTGATTTAATCAGGACTCTTGAGTTCTGGTAAACCTAACCTAACCGAGTAACCGTTAACATTTGTTAGGCCTAACATAACAGTAACACTGACTTAGCCCTGTATTGACTTTGTCTTTGGCCGACTTACTGAGATGGCGAGTCTAACTCTTTAACGTTAGTCTAAACGTAGTCGTTCGATCTGTCAGTGTCAGTGTCACCGGCTTTTGTATATGGTGCCATCTCTAACGTACGTTAACAAGTTGATGTTAGTTATCTATGTCAACTTACTGAGTCAGTAATAGTGGTACTGTCATCCTGTTGGATATCGCCGCAATATCATCCGTGACGTGTTAATTTCGTGTCACAAAGACAAAAGTTGCCAAGATCTAATAGTATTAGATGTCTAGATCTAGATGTAGTCTAGATCTATAATATAAATTTTGTGAACCACTGGTAACTTAAAAGTGAAAGGTCTAGACTTCACTTAGTCTATAATTAGACCAGACATTCATGAGGCAAAGGCCTATTTAGTAGATCTATTCTTATTCTATTTTAACGTCAATTCCTACTAACTCGCCACGTGTTATTTCTAAGGCCAAGGACTTCCAGGTTAGTGATTTTTTTTTTCATAAATACCAAACAGCAGACGTGTTTCATTTGCATTCTTGTGCAGACTTCATGAAAATATGTGCAGTATCAAAGAAATATGATGCACATGACAATGCCAGTGTTTTATAGGTGAATGGTTAATACCTTTAAAAGCTGAATGATAATGTAGAGTCTAGGTCTAATTAAGATGTTACAGTCTCTGATAAGAAACAGGTTTGATTGTCATAGACTGTTTCCCAAATGCAGGTACATGTAGTAATATTCAGCTATTTCAATGCAATGCCTTGTTTACAAATACATGTAGATTTATATTCATGTGAATGATGATTCAATTTCTACATGAGACATACCAAGTGCTAAACATAATATCTTGCATCAGTAAAATGTGTAAATGAAGAGACAATTTGAATATGCATCAAATACGAACAGCAGCATTTTTTGACATTCTTTGATCCTGCATAGGCCTACCATTTTGTTTTATGTTTAATATAAATAGAGCAAAATAATTTCAACTTCAGTTTTGTTGGCTGATTTTTTTTTCTTCTCAAAATTAAAGTTGTATCTTGTGCCATGATG
The DNA here is from genome assembly GCF_964275005.1 of Diadema setosum. Taxonomy (NCBI): domain Eukaryota; kingdom Metazoa; phylum Echinodermata; class Echinoidea; order Diadematoida; family Diadematidae; genus Diadema; species Diadema setosum. The sequence goes on from NC_092693.1 coordinate 22,868,802, forward strand.
TTTGATTTTAATCAAAAGTTCTTAATTTCTTTCTTTTCTTTCAGATGACTGGTGCCATGTAGTAGCGAAGAACTGGACTGTCTCAGAAAAGAAAAGGAAAAGTACAGGGTCGTGTATATCACCAACGGATGTGAATACAATGGTAATGTAGAGTCTAGGTCTTATTAAGATGTTAAAGTCTCTGATAATAAACAAGTTTGATTGTCGTAGACTCTTTCCCAGATGCAATTAGTAATATTCAGCTTTTTCAAAGCAATGCCTTGTTTACAAGGACATGCAGATTTATTCATGTGAATAATAATTTAAATTCTACATGAGACTTACTAAGTGCTAGACATAAGATCTTGCATCATTAAAATATGTAAAAGGCGAGACAATTTGAATATGCATCAAAAACAGCAGTATTTTTTTGACATTCTTTGATCCTGTATACCGTTTTGTTTTATGTTTAAATAAATAGAGCAAAATAATTTCAACTACAGTTAAGTTGGCTGATTTCTTTTTCTCAAAATGAAAGTTGTATCTTGTATCATGATGTTTGATTTTAATCGAAAGTTCTTAATTTCTGTCTTTTCTTTCAGATGACTGATGCCATGCAGTAGCGAAGAGCTGGACTGTTTCAGAGAAGAAGAAAAAAGTACAGCATCGTGCTGATCATCAAGGAATGTGAATACAATGGCTTAGGAAAGAAGACAATCTACAGATAGGATAGAAGGGAGAAATTGGGATGAAGGGCGACAACATAAGGACGGTATATCTACAGTGAAATGTGATTGTAAAGTGGAAACATGAAAGGAGATCCTAAGATTGAAGGTGAAAACAATGCATTCCATTCTGTGATGTCATAATTACAATTTTGCTACACTTTAATAACACTACAGAGAGACATTTATATCAAGGAAAGCTTCATGTGGATGTGGAACGTTAGATTTTTTTAAGTGTTCATTGGTATGTATTTCATGATAATAAATCTTGAAGGTTTTGTGTGGTAATCATAACCTTGTGATAAATCTTGATAGATTTCTAAGTGCACATTGGCAATATTTAGATGATGCTGTAATCAGATTAAGTTCTATTCTCCTTTATTCTTTTATTTATTATTTTGTTGTCTTCAACCCACTTTGAATGTGTCACGTATGATTCTTATAAACATGGGAACATGCACTCCATGTAAATGATAGGACTTTTCACAAATTGACATAATTATTCAACCATCACTAGACTGTTCTGTTATAAGATGTTCTTTATCTAACTAAAATTGTAAATTATGATACGTGTATGTTCCCATGCAAACTCACAACAAAATACAGAAATTTGAGTTCTTTTAATAATAATTCATTATGTCTCTAAATTCACGATTAAAGAAAGTGATTGCAATAAGGATGTCAAACATCGTATATTAAAATAATAGATTATTCATTTGTCTCCATCCGTAGTAACGCACGCAACTGCAGTGTGCAGTTTGTAGGCTGCTGTGAAAAAAAAATCACAGGCAGCCCAAGCAGGATTCGAACCCACGACCTCTGGATTACTAGACCAGCGTCATAACCACTAGACCACCAGAGTGCCCTGGCGCTACCTTTACACATGAATAATTAAGTATAGAAGGGCTTGGGGGCGCTTCGAAGTTTACTGCTCTTATTAAATATGTACATGTCATTTGCAACTCAACTAAAGATGATTAAACACACTGAAATTCTTACTTTAAATGATATTCATAATCTGTTTTTTTTTTCTTTAATAGCTTGGGATGTACACTTTATACACTGTATCGGTCTACATTTCGCCTACAATATGGAATTCTTTACTTCGAGACGTTTGTTTTTAACAAACAAAAAATTAAGAGTCCTTGAAAGGTGCTGTAAAACAGTGGTGTTTGTTTGTTTGTTTTTTGGTGGGGGGGGGGGAGGGGAGTCAAATTAGCCTTGGCCCCTCTCCGCCGTCTTTTTTTTTTCCTTTAGCTGCATATTTTTTAGTCATCACATGAAAATTCGTCTGCATCCACCCCGTAGTTTTGCTGATGACCTTTCTTTTTAATTATTTTAGCCACACACAATTTTGGCTGAATTTCCCCAACCCTCTTGTGAATTTGCTAGTACATGTACTAAAACACATTCTCAGAATGTGTTTATAGTACTGGTGGATTAAGGATTCACAGGGAGGGGGGGGGTCGGCCAAAATTTCTCTTTTCTCATAATACAAGCCTTCGGGGCGAAAGGCTGATATTATGGGCTTTCTACACACATTTTTAGATGCTAATTATTGGTTAACATGAGCATGATCATTTATGTTGTGATTAATTTGTTTCCTTATATATGTATGACTTCTATTAGAGACTTAATTGGCTTGGCACTCCTTACATCGACCTATTTTAGACACCCATTTCCCTCTCTCGTGCTTTTTCTCTACTGTCCTGTGAATAGTGTAACTACATGTACATGCAGTACCTCTTCTCTTTTGTATGATATACATCAAGTTTTTATCTGAGCATATGGGTGTTGCAGCACTCTCAAGCTTCATGCATATGCAGCAACATCTTTGAGTGGTCATATACATACATGTAGTTATGCTGGATATATTAATTTGAGGATGTTATTCTTTCTCTTGTATATGTTCCGTCCGCACTCTATAGATGTAAATGTACGATGTAAGATTTGGTGTGCATGTTCGAACTGTGTTCCTCTTTTTGTGAACACACAAGAACTGATATAATAATGAACTTGAATTACACATATTCTTGAATCTTGATTCCATCTCCATTTGCCATTGGATATGTATTGATTTATGGAGCTCTTCCACAATTGTTATCCTTCCCATTGTCATTACTCATCTCTGAATAATTCAAATTTGATATTCTATTGAGGACCTATGTTTCTTCGATTACATAATGTACCTCTTCAATATATTGCTGCAAAAGGCATAATAAAACATGACCATTATTATATATTTAAAATGAAGCTTGAAATTCTGATAGTGTTGATATTCATGTATTTTTAGGAGTTTATCAGTTTCGAAGAGTGCATGCAGGATGAGTTTATGTCTTTATATGATCAGGTGCAGCTATCATAGAATCTGTTGAGCAGGAAAGAGAAAGATGGAAAATGAGGAATTATGAGTGAATTCGCATGCGAGCCAAATGACAATAATGACACTGATAAAAATTGTGACAAAGTAAATGTCACAAATATGTGGAATAATAAGAAATAAAGAAATTAATATATTATTTCAGAGAAAGAAATAACAGAGTGCATGCATGAGTATGAAAGATGAGTAAATACAAGTAATTATTACTGACTGGCACGTCTTTTTCCCAAGATTTAGCGGTATCCTTCATCTTAGAACAAACATTCATAATTACAGTGTATTATGAAAGAAGTGAACCGAATTTGAATTAAAAATAATGTGAAAAAATGAAAAAGTAAGTTAATTAAGTAAAAAAAAAAAAACGGTAAAAAGTAAAAAAATATGAAACACAGTATACCGAATACATGTATTACCATAGATGTCCAAATGCAAAAGTGTTAAATAATAATATATCCACAAAAAAAGGGGGGGGGGGCAAAGAAATCTTTGGAACGATCAACCACAGCTATAATAACAATACATGCGTGTACTAAATGAAGATGAAAACAATGACAACACTCTTTTTAGAACAATTAAGAGAAACTGGCTTGTATTATCATCTTAATTATCACTAAATGTATTGTAATCATCAAAACAATCATTACATGACAATTAATTTCAATTAATAAGGTTATTGTTGATAAGCAGGTATAGCCCTAATAGTATTTGTATGTAAACACATACGAAAATGAAATAGCGACGGTTCGTAGATACACGCGTATTGCACGTTACCTATTGTACAGGCCCTACAGCGCGGGTCTCACGAACCGGCGTAATACAACTTACGTCGGTTCGTGGGACCCGCGCTTAAGTACATAACCTATGGTGCGCGCAAGAAACGATGGATTTACGAACCGACGCAGTGAGTTTGAAGACAGAAATATCGTAAATTTTTTGAATTCACACTAAAATTACACTATGGATAGGAAGAATAACTTCCACTCTCATCACCCTGTCAAAATTTTCACACACAAGACAGGAAAAGTCATTGAAAACGTTGTCTAAAACTTGTGAGATCTTTAAACGCGATTTTCTCAGAACTGCATTTTCGCTCAAAAACGAAATAGCGTCGGTTCGTGGTAATGCCGACGATTTGTTCGCTTTGGAAATTCAGCAGGGCGCACCGGGTGCAACTGCTGGCAATTACTGGCAGCAACATCAGGAGAATGGGATAACGATTAAATGCGAGCTAGCGGAGGGAGCGACCTTGAAAAATTTGACAATTTACTGTAAAAAAAAAAACTTCCGTTTGTAGCTATATTTCTTCGCTTTGGAAAATAAGGGGGGGGCGCACAGGGCGCAACTGCTGGCAATTACTGGCAGCAACATCAGGAGAATGGCATAACGATTATATCGTCTGTATCACTTCAGTCAATCAATTTTCCTTACAACGTTTCTGTTAATACCCCAAGGTTCCACAATTATGTTTTCTCAATTTACTTTGTTTTGATTATGCAACCTGGTCCTTATTCTATGTTACCAAAGGAAGTGAAATGTTTATGTTCTTTTCGAAAAATGAAATAAAGTTTGAATTGAATTGAATTGATTAAAATGCGAGCGAGCTTGAAAATGTTGACATTTTACAGTCTAAAAACTGCCGTTTGTAGCTATCCTTTTCGCTTTGGAAATTAAGGGGGCGCACCGGGTGCAACTGCTGGCAATTTAATACTGGCAGCAACATCAGGAGAATGGCAGAGCGATTAAATACGAGCTAGCAGAGCGAGTGAGAGTGAAAATTCTGACATAAACAGTCCAAAAACTGCCGTTTTTAGCTATAAATATGTTGTTTTCGCTTTGGAAATTAAGGGGGGGGGGCGGTGCGCCACTGGTAGTCAAGGATGTCGGTTCATTGTTCATGATTGGGGGAGGTATGACCAGCGACGGGGCGTTGAAGTGACGAAGCAGGGGAAGGATGTCCAAAATCTGCACTTTAGAGCATCCCCTAATCGTTTGTGTTTGTGTGTGTCGGGAAAGTTGGGAAATAGCCCGTCAAGTCTTATTATTGGCAATGCAAGGCATCTTAGACTATAGTATGTAAAGCAACAATCAGTGATCTAGCTTTGATATAACGAAGTGCAAGGTACAGAGATGTAATTCTACATCACATTGCGCAACATTACAGCTACTCTTTGCCGTTCGGATGTTCTGAGTACACTGCTCCATCCTGCCTATCATTCAGAATGCCAACCAGGAATCACGATGAATCACAATCTTTTGTCGGCTCCGGGCTTTTTGAACAATGTTTCACACTAAATACTTTGATGCCTCTTTAATTATGGTTAAAAGAAATCTTAGAGAAAAAAAAAATAATTTCTTGCTCACCCTTTCATGTCAATTTCAAAAGCAGTTTACTAACCCTCGAATTACCATTTTGATATATATATATTTTTTTTTTTACTAGCGGATTGGGGGGGGGGGCACGTGCCCCCCCCCCCCCACCCCAGTTACGCCACTGATTGGAGACCTATAACGGGGGAGGGGGTGGGCGGGGTATCTTCCTCCCATGCGATGGAGCTTTTGCTTTTTCTGAATTGATAATCCGTTGCACAATGAATGAAATATTACGTATACAGTACGGTCGATAGATAGTAAACACTGTATGTATAATGCATCAGTGCTGCCAGATCCGGGGTGCGATTGTTTTTGTTTTTGTTTGTTTTTGTTTTTGTTTTTTTGTTTTTTGTTTTTTGTTTTGGTTTTTTTCCCTGGTGCAAAATAAAAATAGAAATTGAATAAGAAAAAAACAAAAAACAAAACACTTATTTAGCGCCCGGCGTTGAGGTCGCTCGCAGACTGAAGCATTTTTTTTTTTTGGATAAACATTTTTTTTTTTAGGTTCTGAAGGGGGTGCGTTCGCACCCAGCGCACCCCCCCCCCCCTGGTGACGCCCATGAGTTGCCCTATCGGGAATAGCCCTGGAGGTAAGTTGTTCGGGGCTAGCCCTGCGATTGCCCTGGAGGGTAACTGCGCTGGGAAAGTGGAAGATTGCAGTGGTAAATCCCTAGGGTATCTATCGGGTAGTAGTTGTTATACCAGGGGTACTAATGCGGGAAGTAGTTATCCCGATCGTAGTGCAACCTTCGTCATTAATTTTGTCGGTGTTAAACACTGTGTTGTCACGGAAACAGTATTTTTCAGGAAAAAAAATACCAGTGTTTTGCTTCATTGGTCAGGTTTATGCATTGAGATTTTGGTGAGGACAATCATTTCTAAATAAACTGAACATATCTTTGATCATCGTAGGGCAATGTGTTGCCGTTGGGTGGTACTATAATGACAAGTTTGTTTGGTTTTTTTTTTCTGAAAGAACATAAATCCAATTACCAGTTTTGCTGGATGAGCTAACACCATCGGGTCAGGGTGGGGCATCGGAAATATTCAGTGATTGTTTAAGTTGTATTTGTCTTTGAATTCACTGCTTTTTTGTTGTTGTTGTTGTTGTTGTGATGATGTTTTATTTGATAGTGCTACAGTATCTGGGGGTAGTCATCTGTGGGATAGTTATCCAGGAGTAGTTATCCCGGGGGTAATTATCCGGGGGTAGTTATCCGGGGATAGTTATCCAGATCAAAGGGGTGGTGAGGTAGTTTTCCAGGAGGTAGTGTTCCTAGACCCCAAATGTCGATAAACAACTTGTCACCTTGATTTCTTGTCCTAAACAAATTCCAACCACTCGTTGACTTGTCTTTTTGTCCGCAACAAGTCGACTTTTCTGTTCCACTAACTAACCAATTTGTCTTCTTTTCCAAAACAAGTCGACTTGTCGTGTTTTGACAACTCGGCATTTTGTCTTCTCGTCCAAAACAAGTCGACTTGCCGAGTTTCAACAACTTGCCATTTGACGTCTTGTCCCAAGCAAGTCGACATCTCGTTATCATGTGTTCTTTTCCCAAACAACTCGACTTCCCGAGTTTCAACAACTCATTTTCATATCTTTTTGTCCAAAACGAGTCGACTTGCTGAGTTTCAACAACTCGTTATCATGTCTTTGTGTCCCAACCAAGTCGACTTGCCGAGTTTCAATAACTTGTCATCTTTCAATTTCAATTTCATTTTCAATTTATTTTCATATTTCTCGATGAAAAATTACATCAAATATAACAAAATTGAATGAAATACATGACATACATAGAATATTGCAAATATGTAAAACATAATAGTGGTCGATCTGTTAAGTTTGGAATCTGTGAATGAATGCTAAAGAAATATGAAGGAACCTACTTAAAAGCGAGCTTGTTGAGCGTATGTCCCGGTTAAAAACGAGTTTAAGATTGAGAAGGGGAGCACGGATACAACAATGATCGGAACATAAGAGAAAAACAAAATAAAAAAGTACAAATGAAGAGTTTGTTTGCAAAAACCGATAAGTCCATTTTTGAAGATTTTGAAGTACGGTATCTGTCATAGAATACAAAATAATACCTTTTAAATGATATATTGGTCACTACACATAAAGGTACATTTTTGAAGTTATGGTCGAAAGAAGCAAACATTTTCTTATTATTCTCTTTATTTTTCTTGACCTGCAATCGCAAATACCTCCATTTGACAAGTATGGACTTATCGGTTTTTGCAAACAAACTCTTCAAATATACAGTTATATAGCAAATTCTTCTCTAGTGCAGGTTAGGGGTCGGAAAAGCCACATGCTGTATATAGGCGGATGAACCATTGTCGTTCTGGCAATACAATATGACTTAATATAGTTATAATAACAATGATAACGTTCAGACAGTATTAGAAATGTGTACATTGCGTGTATTAAGAAGGGAACACATGCACCTGCAAATCCATTAAAAAAAAAGACATTCAACAACCAGTTGCAGTGCAGTGAGAATGTGAAATAGCAGCTGTTCTCGTCCCAGCTATCTTTAAAGAAGGAAAAATATACATAAACACAGTGATAGAATTTAAGGGCGCAAACAGCTGGGCTCTTAAAGTCTGGTTTAACATGACGGCAACCCTGGAGTACAGTATAACGGGATAGTCCTGGACAGCACAAAACAGAATTTCAATGAGCTGATGTAGCGTAATTATTCAATAAATACTGTCTTGATTTGCATTTGAAGGATGATAGTGATCTTGACTTCTTGTCCCAAGCAAGTCGATTTGTCGAGCTTCAACAACTCGTTATCATATCTTCTTGGCACAAACAAGTCGACTTGCCGAGTTTCAACAACTTGTCATCTTGACTTCTTGTCCCTAACGAGTCGACTTGCCGAGTTTCAACAACTTGTCATCTTGACTTCTTGTCCCTAACGAGTCGACTTGCCGAGTTTCAACAACTTGTCATCTTGACTTCTTGTCACAACCAAGTCGACTTGCCGAGTTTCAACAACTCGTTATCATGTCCTCTTGTCCCAAACGAGTCGACTTGCCGAGTTTCAACAACTTGTCATCTTGACTTCTTGTCCAAAGCAAGTCGACTTTCCGAGTTTCAACAACTCGTTATCATGTCTTCTTGTCCAAAACGAGTCGACTTGCCGAGTTTCAATAACTTGTCATCTTGACTTCTTGTCCCGAGCAAGTCGACTTGCCGAGTTTCAACAACTTGTCATCTGGACTTCTTGTCCAAAGCAAGTCGACTTTCCGAGTTTCAACAACTCGTTATCATTTCCTTTTGTCCCAAACGAGTCGACTTGCCGAGTTTCAACAACTTGTCATCTTGACTTCTTGTCCAAAGCAAGTCGACTTTCCGAGTTTCAACAACTCGTTATCATGTCTTCTTGTCCAAGAAGATTCGACTTTCCGAGTTTCAATAACTTGTCATCTTGACTTCTTGTCCCGAGCAAGTCGACTTGCCGAGATTCAACAACTTGTCATCTTGACTTCTTGTCCAAAGCAAGTCGACTTTCCGAGTTTCAACAACTCGTTATCATGTCTTCTTGTCCCAAACGAGTCGACTTACCGAGTTTCAACAACTCGTTATCATGTCTTCTTGTTCCAAACGAGTCGACTTGCCGAGTTTCAACAACTTGTCATCTTGACTTCTTGTCCCAAACGAGTCGACTTGCCGAGTTTCAACAGCTTGTCATCTTGACTTCTTGTCCAAAGCAAGTCGACTTACCGAGTTTCAACAACTTGTCATCTTGTCTTCTTGATCCAATCAAGTCGACTTGCCGAGTTGCAATAACTCGGCTTCTCGGTATTTAACCTGTCTTCTCGTCTTCTTATCTCGTCATCTGGTTGGCACTTTTAAGCTTCCGTAGTTTTGTCTGCAAACTAACTTTTCAAACCAAGCTGGGGGTCGATATAGTGTAGTTTCTAGACGTTTTTATTTCGTCTTTATTTCTCCGAGTTGAAGTAAGCAGAGTGAGAGCGCATACCCAGTGATTGCCACGCCCGAATCACAATCACTGGGTATGTGCCCTCACCCGGCTTAGCGCAATACAGCGGGCTTCTGCCCAATACACAAGTTGCAACTCAGAGAAATAAAGACGAAATAAAGACGACTAGAAATAAAGACTAGGGTCGGTAACGCTTGTCGCTATTGGGGCACTGAAAATACCAAACTTATCACAGTTTTTGCATTTATTTCATGAAGAATTCATCAAACCTGCATAAAACTTTATATGTACACGTTGCTAGAGATGTCGGCAATACAGTAGGATTCAATGTAAGTTATAATATTATACGTGGTTACCATGGTAACCGGATGCCTACAGGTGACTGGTAACCCCCAAAATTCCTCCTACTGCTGCAAACTTTGATTTTTTTATTTTTATAGTTGCAATTAAAAAAATTAATTTTTATTGACTATTGTAAAAAAAAAAAATAAAAAAATCTTCTGCTGCCAAGGCAACTAGTATTATCCAATCATGATTCAGCTGTCAATAACTCAAAAACTAAAGCCCATAATTTCAAAAAGCTCAATGAGCATGTCCTTCCTTTTGCATATTTTGTGTACAACTTATGTGAAGAATATACTGAAGCATTCTCAAGTTACAGCAATATTTGTAAACAAAGGCATAATAAACGGCCATTGAAAGAAAGATATCATTTTCGAATAGTAAAATGCATGAAAAAGTTGCATCCGTCGTACTTTCAACACAAATTTGACTTCAAAGTACATAGGCAAATGTAGTTTTTAGTAATGTATGGACACAAATTTCCCTTAAAAATATAGGTGAATACAGAGAGCAAAGCCAATTATATTCTAATGTTAGCTTTTTTGAGCATTAACAGAGCGATGGTTATGCAAAACAATCCTGGAAGAGAGCAGAGGAAAGCAATAATTGTTCATGTTCTTAAAGGAAGTTTATTCAAGAATGCAGATAAATTTCTTTGTAAAGAAGGAATACATACTGGATACCAAAGAATTAAACGTACTTTTGTGTTCGTTAGCTTTTGTAAATATATATCTATATATATATGTATATATATATATATATATATATATAAAATGAAACTAGATATATCGCTACGGCTACTGATATGCCTCCGCCATAATGCATGGTTCTCCTAATAGGTCTATAGTACAATGTCTTGACAATGTGTGATGACAGTTTCACACAAGTGGCAAAATATTAAAATGACAGGTTTGACACAAAATGTGCTGAATGTTCACTTTCCTAGAACTAGGTTCAATTGGATGAATGATTAAAATGTCAGAGTGCAGGTATTTGGGGAACTGATGATTTTTACTTGACTTTTGACCCTTTTATAAGTTTATGCATTGAGTAATTTTCAAGGTATTGAGAAAAAGCATAATTTCAGTATCAAATGGGAAAATAGCGTTTATCTAAACCTGGCCTTTGACCTTTGACCTCACAGTTCCAAAGAGAATCACTGTTAGGTTGAACATGCATAAATATGTAAGTTTCATGATGATACCTTGAGTTACTTTCGAGATATGGAGGAAAAAGTGCAATTTAGCACTTTCACTTGACCTTTTACCTTTTGACCTTTGACCTTTCGGCAAGAAACTTCCCCAAAAATATATATTGGGTAATGCATGCCATACATCAAGTTAAAAAAAAAAAAAACCTTCAGGCATATTGCATTTTAAGGAAAGTAGTGATATTTTGAGGAGTTGACCTTGACCTTTGACCCCCCTGACCTTTGACCCATGACCCCAAACTTCCCTAGATAATCATTGCCCATCGGTACAAGCAGTAATATACTAAGTTCCATGAAGACACCTTGAACCATTTGCGAGATATGGAGAAAAACATGAAATTTCACAAAATAACCTGTGACCTTTGACCTTTTACCCAGTGACCCTAAAATCCACACAAAGTATTATCCCCCAAGGATATACCCTCATACCAAGTTTGATGTAAAACCACCACACGGTTCTTGAGATATCGACAAAAACAAAACGGGACGGACGGACGTACGGACGGACGGACGGACGGACGGACGGACAGACAGACGGACGGACGGACGGACGGACGACCCGAAAACATAATGCCTCCGGCCACTTCGTAGCGGAGGCATAAAAATCATGATATGTAAATTTGTATCAAAACGTGCAGTAATGAATTAAAGCTAAGGAGACAATGAGGGAAAACTATTGGGCGTCTTTTCCCTTTTATCCAGGCTAATTAGGTGATCCGAGTATCCTCTCGGATCACCTTCTGTATCTGTACGGATTCTTTGTAGGTTCTTCTTCTTCTTTATTTCTGGACAAAATTTGTGTATCGATTAGCTCAGAAAGTGTTCTTCCTATCAATTTCAAACTTATACCATATATGTATCGTGTCCCAAAGACGACGGGTCTAATTAAATCATAGTGATCAGTCGACCGTGACGTCACTATGACGTCATTATATGAAAACACATTCTCAATCATATCTCATCAATGGAATGGAATTTTTCAATGAAATTTACGTAACCTATATTTCAAGTTATGCGCATTCTACTCATATTCTCAAAATTCATATTTTCTCTTAAAACGCGCGCGTACGCGCGCGTTGAAATATTTTTGTGCTCAAATCGAGCTCAAATTTTTTTTGCACACGTTTCAGACCATTTGGAGCATTTTTTGAAAAATTGAAAAAATTGGACGGACGTGTACGCGCGCGCGCATATACGCACGTACAGCTCATATGCAATAGAAATTTCCACTTTTTTACAAAGATTGGATGCCTGAAATGTCAAGGAATATTTCTACCAAGTTTCAAGTCAATCCGACTCAATATGACGTCATACGGGCCCGTCAAAGTTGAAAATCCGCGCGCGCGTCAATGGCGATATACAGTGCAACAATGCCAAAAAACCTCCAATTTTAAATCCGAATTTACTCGCCAGGATGGACAATGACCCCCCATTTTCTTTACATATTTTGAAAGCTGATGAGTTGTACATGTCATTCCATGGGTTGGCAATGCTGGAAAAATGATGAAAAGATATCAAATTTCTTAATAAAATAAAAAAAGTAAATTTTCAAAATGACGTCATCAAATTTCAAGTTTACTCGAGCGTATCTCACTTATCCTTGGCCAATTTTCACCCAGATTTCAGTATGCTGTAGCTTATTTAATACTCTATCAGTTTTAATTATCAAAAATTTGGCTGGATGAAGTCTTCACCTCGTAAAAATAGATTGAAGGTAACCTTGTCAAATTTGATCCATTTGCGAGTTATCTCTATAGGCGTGCAGTTTTTCTTGAAATGAAAATTAACATGACTGTCTTTATCGAGCACTATCTCACTTATCCTATGGTGAATTTCTCCCAGATTTTAATATGTGTTATCGTTAATGTGTCCTCCTTTTTTTTCATAGACGTCGAAATCACGTCGAAAAACTTCGCTTAAATTGAAGCTTAGCTTCGATGTATTTTCATATTTCTTTCTTTTTGCAAATTTCTTTGCAATAACACATGAAAGACATTCCCTAGTACCCCCATATTTTGCACATGTTTAATTCATGTGACGTACATTATTTTATAAGGTAACAACAACTTGATCGAACACCATCTTGGGTAGGTAAATTAGGGTCAAAGGTCATAAATGTATCATCCTGTATCTTGGTGAATACATGTCCTATCTTTCCAATATTTTGCACACACAAAGACCACGTTACCAGGATCATTTCACAAAATAACCAGTTTTTTCTCAGATGCCATCTTGGGTGTGCAAAGTGGGGTGAAATGTCAAATATACTTCATTCTGTATCTTCGTTAGTGGATACGGAATTCGGTACCAAAGATGGCAAATCTGACTTCCTTTTCTAAATGAGAATCCAAACATCACACGGCCAATGTCTCCTCGACACAAATGAAACCGGTATGGTCATGCCTATTGGGATCAGGACTCAAATCATCGATTTTCGAAGAGATCGGTTCACCTAATTTGTCAGTGTTGACAAATTCCGGTTCTAGTTTAACAGTGTTGAGGTAGGTCTACAATGGGTGATGTGCACGAAAGGCAAAAGAAACAAATCTGTCTAAATTCCAGATATATATAATGTATATATATATATATTTTTTTTTTTTGGGGGGGGAGGGGTTACCAATCACCTGTAGGCATCCCGTTACCATGGTTACCATGCACAATATTATAACTTACAATGAATCCCACTGTTTTGCTGACATCTCTAGCAACGTGTACATAATATATAGTTTTATGCAGTTTTGATGAATTTTTCATGAAATAAGTGCAAGAACTGTGATAAGTTTGTCATTTTCAGTGCCCCAATAGCGACAAGCATTACTTACCCTAGTCTTAATTTCTAGCCGCTTTTATTTCGTCTTTATTTCTCTTAGTTGCAGCTTGTGTATTGTGCAGAAGCCCGCTGTATTGCGCTAATCCAAGTGAGGGTGCATACCCAGTGATTGCGACAAAAAACGGTTGTGGCGTCGCAATCACTGGGTATGTACTCTCACTCTGCTAACTTCAACTCGGAGAAATAAACATGAAATAAAAACGTCTAGAAACTACACTACACCGACCCCAGCTTGGCATGAAATGTTAGTTTGCAGGCAAAAACCCTCGTTTGAGACCTAAAAAGTCTGTATGCGCTAAGACTACTACACGCACCACTGGTATTGGCGCCTGTAGCAGGGCTGGTGGTACGTGTAGTAGTCTTAGCGTGCGCAGACTCCTTCTCAAAGAATAAGGTCTTGTCGCAACTTAAAGTGGCCTGTAAAATTTTATTGATACCACAATTTGGAGTCACATACTACCTAGGGGTGTTCCAGAGGGTCCAACCGACCACCCCATGCAGTCAAACCTTTTCTGCGGGGTGGGCTGAACGAAGTCATTTTTTCTGGGTCCCTGCGCCTTGACTATGCGATAGCGAGGTCTTGATTAGCATACGAATATCGCAACACAGGCGGTTCGATCACAGAAGCAGCGCGTCTCGTCGGCCTGGAAATGCGGCAACAACGTGGCAGAGTCGTATTATCATCGTGGCGCTATCGCCTACAGCGCAGGTTGAGCGTGAAGAAACCGTAGTGTAATCGCCCCGGAGGCCAAAAATAGAGACGGACGGCGATCGCGCCACGATTTGTTAAATCGTCACAGATCGCCATGGTCGCCTTCCTAGTGAGATGGGGGCCTTAGCCAATTTCACGGCTGTCATTCACCATTGTGTCGTAAGGACTATCAACGATAAACTTCTTTCTTCTTCTTCTTCTTCTTCTTCTTCTTCTTCAACCTCATCACTAACCTTGCGGTATGAAAGGTTGCCTCTTTTGATGGTTCCTCTCGTATTCTGCTTTATTATCTTCCACTTGGGAATCGCCCCCATTGTCGCTTTCGTTCTGTTATTTGTCCTCAGCTTCATCCTCGTCAGTTTCATCTTCTTCCGTTTCGTCATCGCATTCGTTTTCGTCATCCTCGTCCTCATCCTCGTCTTCTTCCTCGTTCTCGTCGCCATCCTCGTCCTCGCGGCGTCCTCATCGTCATCCTCGTCCTCATCTATTTCGTCACCGTTTTCATCCGTTTCGTCATCGTCTTCGATGTCTTCTTCATCGGAATCGTCCTCGATGTTATCATCTAGGTCTTTATCTAGAGTTTTATTCTTACCCATGTTGTGGATCTTTTAATCAATTATTCACGCTGTTACGGCTTGCGAAGCTAATTCTCTGTTGTCAGCGGTCCTGAAGCAATGAAGCAATACGGCAGTTGTGAGCATTATTAGGCCTACTGTGACGCTAACGAATAGATAGGTTAAATGGGAATGGGTAGCACCAAGTAAGAGCCCCAAAAAGTTTAGGGAGAAAGGACGGGGTGATAGATAAAAAGGGGATACAAAGTCCAAGTATCAATTTCGGCCATTGTGCAATTTTGGTTTGTTTGTTTGTTCGTTGTTACTTTCTTTTTAGGTCTATTTTTTGGTTGTTGTTTTTTTTTTTTGGCTAAAAGGTGAGTCTTTTTTCTTGTAATTGCGAGCGTGTTTGTTTTCATTTCTTCCATGAAATTTACTGATTCGAACAAAGGAAGACAACAAAAATACAAATTTCATCGATCACTTGGTAAAAATGTGTCACGAGTACTGTAACAGAGAAAGAACAGTTGACATGAAGATCATTAATGTAAAAGGCACAAGGAATGAACACTCCTTGTACCAATTAGTGTCAGATTAATCTGAAATCCCGTCACAGTGTTTGCTATGGAATCATACATCATACAAAGTGAAGGGTGACCTGAGTACTTGGAATCAGCCATAAACTTCAAAGGTCCTTAATATTCTCCGAAGTACCATTTCTAGGCGTATAGAGGTTCCATCATTTCTGTTGGGTTAAGAACTTTTAATCTCGATGGAGTACACATAATCACTTTTTACAATATTTCACTTTACCTCACATAATATACCTTTGAATGACGAACCTTTTTATTTTGGTTTTATCATGTACGGTGACAAAATACTGGAGCAAGTTTCAGACTCTAATTGCTGTTATTTATGGTGTTTTCAGCCGAATTTGACTTAAACACACTTTAAAACAAAACACACTTTAAAACAAAACACATGAGAGCTAAGGCGGCTCCGTAACAGGATCAACTGCAAGCCTTGTGGTTAGTGTATAGAAACGAAATACGACATAAAAATGCGACATGAAAGAGTAAAGTAGTAATGTTCAGGAGATACATGTACAGATGTATCATAAATCACTATTTATTATCAAAAAAATGTCGAAAAGCAAAACCTAGCATATGCTATGTCTAATGCGTCGAACTTACCGATTCGTGTAGCAGTGACCGTATTCAGACGAATACTACAGCTTTATATTTCAATGGGCGGTTGCAGGGGAATGCATGAGAACGAGCGTTATCTTGTATAATGAGCACGATGAGGAAATAAAAAGCAGGTGCCTGTTTGGGCTAAGTAAAGGCCGGACAAAAAGCGCGGGAATTTGCGGTTTTCCCCGGCAGTTTTGAATATTGCCAATCATAGAAGTGCCACCATTGACAGCCACAGCAAAATAAAATCATCAAGGATCTTTCAATGGAATTGTGTTTTGTGAATGATCTTTTTGACATTCCTCACAAGTTCGGGTGTACCAATATCAATAAAATGCAAACTCACATTAGTTTCAAGAGATTGTGTGCATAGTTCCCAAGTAACGCGTTTTTCTATTTATGTTCTTGATAGTTGTATTTCTTAATTTTGCTCGCTGTGTTTCTCACTATCAAAAATCTTGAAATGCAGACTTCTTCTTTTTCCCCACTTCAGAAGAAAAAGATAATCAAGTCCAGCTTATATGTCCTGAAAGGTTCAAGGAATGTGCTGTTGTTGTTACGCTCCCTCCCTCTCTCCCTCAATCTGGCGTCACTTCTCTTTCTCCCGCCTTTTCTTTCATTTTCTCTCTCCTTTCTTCTATCTTTCCCTTTCTCTCTATTGCTTTCTCTTTCCTCTCTCTCTCTCTCTCTTTCCTTTTTTTCTCATTTCCTCTCCCTTTGTGTTGATTTTGATGTAAATTTTAATGTGATTTTGATGTGATTTTTATATCAAAGTATGTCTACTTGTTGTTTTTGTGCTTTGCATCTTTGCAATTCTTCTATGAATGCGCTCTTTGAATGTTATGCACACATACACACACATTTACTTCCATGAACATTTCCTTCCATGAACATTTCCATCGTCAGCATATTGACATGCAGCGAGCAAAACAATCTTGAATGCACGTACTTGTAGCCTGTTCACAAGGCCCTCTTGTATGATGGCGAGCAAATGTGAGGGCGTCGCGATCGATCGAGATCGCAATTTATGTTTAAGCTTTATTATCTACAACATTCCCAATGCAAAACACAAAATACAACGGGGGCAAGAACCTTATTCACGTGATAATATGGTATATATTTTCGTGGTTGATTTATCAATCAGATTACAGAATTCCCATCACTAAACATGAAAGAGCATTGTCTTCATAGACACAAAATAAGTGCATGATATTATTTGAATATAATATGTTTAATTTTAACGAATTTTCTTTATCTGATACATGAAAATGAAGTGAAAAACTCAAGATGAACAAGAAAATGTTCAAGATATTAAACTGAAATAATCTATAACAGTATATAATAAATGCTCTTTATGGGTCGACGCACGGAACGGTTAGATATCCCCATCTATGTAGGCCTAACCCAAACACCACACTATCCGAATCATGTATAGTCTACTTAGTTGTGAGGATATTTGTATAGAAGACCAACGTCTGATTTTTTTTTTTTTTACCATCGTGAAGAGAATAGAATTAATGTCTCCAGCTATTTATGAACGCATTTAACTTTTAATGATGTGTAAAACTTATATATCCGCTTCTTAGACAGCGGGTGATTTCAAGTTCGGTGCAAGTGCTATAGTGCTCTATACTAATCATCAGCAATCATAATATTTGAAATCAGTCTGTGTTGGGAGGTCGACCTCAAAATCATGACGTATTTCCGGTACTTGGTGTTGAGTCCCGGTGTTGGAAGTCGTCTTACTGAACCGAGCTCCAACGTTTGTGCTGGCAATTTACGTTTTTGTTTTTGTTTTTGTTTTTTTGTTTTTGTTTTTTTTGTTTTTGTTTTTGTTTTTGTTTTGTTTTGTTTTTTTTTTGGGGGGGGTTTGTCTGTTAGTTTTTTTTTTGTTTGTTTTTTTTTTCATTGGCTAACGCTAGCCCCTAGAGATTATCATCTTTGTCATTTCAAGTTCGATGCTAATATTGACGTTGCTATGCGATACCCACATTCATGTCCATACTGGATGCACGTTGCATTATACGTACAAAGCCTATGCTTACGCAATGCTCACCCATAACGTAAACGTAAACACTTTACACATAAGTATACATGAATGTGAGCCTTGGAGCAAAATGGAGATCTTTGTGTTTAGGAAAATGGATGAAATTTGTAGCATTTTAATCAGTCTTCCAATATCATGTGTCTAAAACTAAGCAGTCATGAATACCTGTACATCTTTTATTAGTTGACTGTAACCACGCGCCATGACTTGGTTTCGTCGCACAATTCTTGTGGACTTCGCGGTGGTTTGATGTCAACACCGAGTGTTGGGATCGATAATTTTTGGTCGGCATAGCTTGTCTTAATCTGACCGTCGGTGTTGGAGCTACATTTGAGACAACTGTTTGTGTAATTTTGCACTATAGCACTAGCACTAGCACTAGCGCTACCACCAAACTTGAAATCCCCCACAGTGTGACGCATTGTGTTTCCATGGCTACAGTGGGTAGAACAACCTGTAACTGTTTTCTTTGGTTTTACCAAAGAAGTTGAAAGCAGTTATTTTTATGTAACACAGAAAGAGTACTGTAATTTGTCTTGCATTCCATTGCCTTGTCCTCCTGATGAAGACTAAGGTGTGGGTTCAGTCTTAAGTTGCTGTTCTGTGATGCTCTCAGAGGAAGATGTTGGTGTGGATTTGTTTAATTATAGCCTCTGATGCCGAGAGTTTTTATTCTATTCTCAAAATATTTCCCTATTTTATACGTGCATGACCCTAGAAGAATAGCGTTGTTACTTTTTTTTTTCTTTTTTTAGCCCGGACAAGGGTTTCAGTTCAGTTTAGTTTAGTTCTATCTATTTTTGCATTCCGTTTACAATACTGTAGGTCTACAATTACAACGAAATTTAACACAATATTGTGGATTTTATATGAATTTTTCCTCCGAGTAAAGATACACGTTACGAAATACAATGATCTAAACATCTAGTATGATTACAGAAGACTTAAAAAGACGAGAATACAAAGCAATGTTGTATTGGAAGTACATTAAGTGCACGCTTCTAATTAAGTTTTGAAAGACGAAATATATTGTGTATGACATAGCAAATGCACGAAACATCTTCATGAAAAGCAATTTTTGACTAGGAAGATGGCCCCAGGTAAGACATAAAACAAACTTATTTTCATAATATTATTTTGTCTAGGATGCGCTGGTCCTCTTTGACTTCCCCCTATAGCATCCAAATTATTTAGGATTTTTTTTTTTTTTTTGGAGCCACGAGGATTTTGTTATTTCTTGCTCTTCTGCTGTTTCTTGCCCCTTTTTCCCCATTTTGACTGAGCCGGATCTTTGTCTTCTTCGGGTTCGGACTCTTTAGGATCTTTTGCCTCTTCTTTCCCCCTTTTTCGTTGAGATTGAGAAGAAGACTGTCCTGCTGCTTTTTTCTTGGACTTGGTCCCCGATGTTGATACGGCTGACGTCTTTCTATTCTTGTCTATCTCGTACTCTGGAGAGGCCTGCCGCCCTCGCTTTTTAGATCTTGTAGACGCGTTGGCTGGAAAACGATGATACATAAAATGTACAGAAAATTCAACATAATTTCACTTTTCAAGCGTAATGAAAGAGCACTGGTCTTTGCTCTTTCAGAAAGCAGGGAGAATGAAATTAGCCTTAACATAATCATGTCAGTGATAAGTCGGAAGAAATGGTGCACTTTTCATAAAATATGACATTTTGTGGTATTCTCTTTACAGAGTATCTTTACATTGCTTCCCTTATTACTATGTAGCATCATATTTTCCAGTTGTCTTCTCAGCCAGCAATGGCGGCACCAAAATAATGATTATAACGAGAATCTGTATTCTTTGTTTTTTGAACGGAGTGTCAATTTTCCTCATACTTCCACTAATGTGCGTAAATAATTGCTGCAGTACGTCATTCAGTCTCGACATACCATATAGTTGGATTCATTTCTCTTATAAATGAATAGTGCATGATTTGCCTTACACTGTGCGCGACAACGGCATAATTAGTTCAAGTGCAGTTTATTTTTACCATGGCCGAAGGATAAGTGTGTTACGTTCACTCACATCTTCAGGTTCTGAATACATTTTTAGAAAGCAAAAGGTTTGCAATATGATGTGTAAGGTCCTACGTTAACAAAATTATATTTCGTTGAAATAACATTATGATAGTAAACGCGAAGAGTGCCGACACTTGACGACGCTGATTAAAAATAACTGAAGGTGGTAGCTGAGGTGAGGCAAGCAGAATGCAGGCGGTAGAAGACAAAATTGAATGGCAATACTCTCATAAAGGCCGTGTCACACCTTTCTGGGCAAGCTACGCGGGCTTGTGGAGAGGGGGTAGTTTCCAGCACGTAGAAGATTTTCCGCGGGCGAACAAGAATGTTTGCAATTTTCGCACTTGTTTCTTACCTACTAGACGCGTACTACTTAGCTTCTACTTGCGTGCATTCCGTGTGACCCGCGTGAGAGCTTTGAAGCCGATCCGTTTTCTATAGCGACTTATGGGTACTGAGAAGTACCTGCTATGGAGTTACCTGCGAGGTGCTGCCGGTAAGGGTCTCCTACTGTTGTTCTGCGTGTACCTCTACGTGTACCTCTGCGTGCACCTCTGCGAGCAAACCCCCACGACTCACTCGGAACAAGTTTTGAGTATGCTCAAGGCCTTGTCATACCGTATCTAGGGAAGTTTTGCGGCTTGACTTGCGGGGAAGCAAATTTGCTACCCGGAGCTCTCCGCCGTTGGTCCGCACGTGACAGTAGGTCTACCTAGCGCGTATCTCGCCTGTAGTTGCTGGGAGGTGCTCACGCAAGTCCGACTTAACCGCAGCCAAGTTTTGAGCATGACCAAACTTTTTCCTGGTGAATCGCGGGGATGCCCGGAGAGGTCCACGCAGAACGCCAGTAGGAGGCCCCTTAGCGGCAGCACTTCGCAGACAACACCCACGCAAGTACTTCGCAGTCCCCGTATGCAGCCAAGATAATGACATTCCGTGGGACTTCTGCCATTTCTTCAGAGAAATTCCTTCACTGAGTTGTCAGCCCCCACGCGACTGATAAAAAGGTCACACAGTGTCATGCACCAACAGAACACCCGTCAGCACCGACATAACATCTGTCATACACCGACAAAACATTCTTGGATCAGCACCGAATGACTGCAACTGTTCACGCCATGTTTGCCAACTCCAACTCTCATGTCCCGAATGGACACTTTTATTCCACCCCACCCTGGTTTCACCAAGGCACATCACGGTTCTCCGTCACACCTCCCCCCAACAAGAGGAAAGTTATGAATGTAACTTTTCGACTATTAACACCTTCGTTGTACGGCTTACTTCACTGTTCTTGCTTACTACACGTATTCAGCTCACACGATTACAAACTCAAATAGTTTTGTGTTGTTTCCTCACAACCTCACCTGGCATACTACACTTATAATTACTGATTTCGAGCCTTATCAGAATCAGTTAACTCCGACATCAATTGTCCACTTTTAGAACAATATATGTGAAAACTTGACAAGCCCCCTACAAAACATGTCAATACAATGATAACGCAATGTGTCTACAGTAATACACATTTGAAACTGTTTTCAACGGGTGCACATATGGGTGCACATAATCCGGAGAGATTACACCACATGTAATAAATCATTTCTCCAGTAACATCGATATTTTGACTGAGACTGTGCTTTCTGGTAGTCTCGACTGTAATTATATCCTCACATACTTGACCAATAAACGTACATAACTTCAAGCATGAATAGTATTTTTTTTTGGTAACACATACACTTCATCTTTAAATGTGGAAACCAAACATACACTTTCCTCATAAAATTGTTCTGACTGTTGCAAAGATATGTCTGTTTCTCCAACACAAATTTTCACTGGAGTTTAACTGAATGAGGTAACAGCAGACATCTCTTGATTATAACAAAATCATATTTAAACACTTCAACACCTGTGTACATCTACTCCATGCACTTGCTAATACATTTTGTACTTATGTCAACTCTGCGTCATAAGTCAGCCAAAACAACAACAAAAATGTAACCATCGGACATATCTTTGTGGTCCCTTCACACATGTGTATTCATTATCACTCGTTAAGATATTATAATACATGTATACAATGCAAACTCAGGAAAATATCGAGATCATACTCGACACCCAAATATGACTCTGTCACTCTGTAACGAAATACATACATTGTATACAGGTTATCAATTTTCACAAGTGACCTTATATCTTGGCTTTTTTATGCCTCACTATCACTCACACTTTTCCATGAATATAAAACAACACAAATTCTTTTGTTTTAACACAAATCGGTTGACATACAACTCAAAGTTTGATCAACAGTTTTTCTGTGACTGGTCGATTGTGTTTTGCTATACTGTTTTTGCATTTGCTAGCATTAACTCTGTAACGTATCGGTTTACATACAAATCTGAATCCTTTGACTCTTTGGGATACATTGAATGAAATCAAAATATAAGTGTGCAACTGAAGCACAACTTTCACCGTAATCTTACACACCACAAATGTTGTATCCTGGCGCTTCCTGTAATGTTGGGTTTTCAACATATCACACAATGCTTGGCGTGTAACACATCATGAAAATTTTCAAGTGATGTCTCCTTATAAAGACAGAATATTGTGTACTAGTACTTTCTCATACTTCCTAGCATCACTCACATACTGTTTTCGTTTAAAACAAACATGATTAACATAAATACAATTTCTTCCTTCACAGATCCTTGGGAAAGGAAGAAAACTGAACGATCATATTAACACATGTATACGTTGTCATATACACACAAAAAATCAAAAAATCAACATCAGTTTCTTGTCTGTTTTGAGTCTTGTTTGAAATGTTCTCCTTGATTTAGGTTTCACGGTAGGTTTGAGATTGTTATCGTTCGGCAACATTATCAACGCGTACACAGTTTCAAACTCGCGGCAAAACGTCTAATTTGTTGTCCTTTCCTGCTATGTGCACAATTCTCAGTGGGTACGGCTGGAGAATCAAACTCCAACGGAAGAGACGCTGATTCTTGTGCTTGAAGCGTTCTAAGAATGTCAATGGGTTATGGTCAGTGTACACCACGATGTCTCTTCCACCGTCCAAATACGCTTCGAAATGTTGCACGGCTAGAACGACACTGAGACATTCCTTCTCCACAGTTGAATACTTTTGCTGATGGCGATTCAGTTTTTTGGAGAAGAAACACACGGGTTTGCTGTGTCCGTTGTCGTCGTCCTGAAGCAGCACGGCTCCTACTCCTCGGTCACTAGCATCCGTAGCCAGCTGGAAGCTCCTCTCGAAGTTTGGTGCGATAAGCACGGAATCGTTCATGAGGACGGCCTTCAGCTTCTGGAACGCATCCTGGCAGCTCGCCGACCACTGGGACGTTGTACCCTTTTTCAACAGGTCCGTCAAGGGCACCACCAGGTGACTGAAATTGGGGACGAATCTCCGGTAGAATCCGCACATTCCCAAGAAGCGCTGAAGCTCCCGTTTCGATGCCGGCACTGGGAAGTCCACGATGGCTCGGACCTTTGCATCTCGTGGTGCGACGCTACCTCGGCCTACTTTGTGACCTAGGTAAGTCACACAAGCTTTCCCAAACTCGCATTTGGCCAGATTCATCACGAGTCCTTCATGTGACAACCTCCGGAACAGCTCTCGAAGATGAGCAACATGCTCCTCCCACGTATTACTGAAGACCAACACATCGTCTATATAGACAACACAGTTATCATGACCAGCAATAACTCGATTCATCATCCGTTGAAAAGTTGCGGAGGAATTCTTCATCCCGAAGGGCATGACACGACACTGGTATAACCCGGAGGGCGTGACAAACGCCGAAATCTCTCTGGCATCCTTGTCTAATGGCACCTGCCAATACCCTTCCATCAAATCCAATTTGCTGACATACTCAGCACTTCCTACCCGATCAATACATTCCTCAAAGGAAGCGGAAACGAATCAGTCTTGGTTATGGTATTGACCTTCCTGTAATCTATACAAAACCTGGACGTTCCGTCTGCCTTTGGGACTAGCACAACAGGGGAACTCCAGTTTGAATTACTAGGCTCTATGATTCCATTTGCAAGCATGAAATCTATCTCCCTATCCACCTGTTCTCTCTTAGCAGGATGAATCCGATATGGATGCTGCTTTATGGGTGTATTTCCACCAACATCAACCGTATGAACAGTGTCTTTCGCACAGCCCAATTTATCACTGCAAACCTCCGGAAATTCTTGGAAGATGTCGACAACATCTTGCCTCTCCGAATCAGACAAATGACTGAGCAGTAACTCTGGATTTTCTAGTGCCTTTGAGTTCTCTACTCGCGGAATCATTCCTGACTTAAAACTCACACTCTGAGAATCTGAAGCATCAGATTCAAATTCTTCTGCACTTTTCTCAGCACTGTATAGGACACTCTCACTCACAACTGCACCTACATCTTCTACCATCACACGGCTAAATAGCTCCTCAAAAGCCGGAATAGGAATCAACGGCGCAGGTCTAATGGCATGTTGTGGTTTTCCTACCACTTGACATTCATGACACGTTCGACAAAATTCAGACACATCCTTTCTCATCTGGGGCCAGAAGAAATGAGTTCCAATTCTACACAAAGTCTTCTTGACACCCATGTGTCCGGTCATTGGAATTTCATGTGCAAGACGTAGAATTTCCTTTCGATACGGCGGAGGAACAACTATCTGGTCTACAATCGTCTAGTCCTCATCTGCGGGACGATCTGGAGGACGCCATTTCCTCATGAAAACACCAGACTTTACATAGAAACATTCTGGTACTCCCTTCGCCTCATCTACAGTCAATGCACCCTCTCTCAACTTCAACAATTCCTCATCTTCCATTTGTGCTTTGATTAAAGCCGGCTGACTGAACACACCTTCTTCCCAACTTTGTTCTCTTTCACCTTCACTGGTCACCTTTCCAAAGAATGTGTCACCAAGAGAAATTTCACTTTCAGACTCCTTTCTCTCACGCTTTGCTTCACTTGCTCGAAATCTGGTGATAGCACATGTTGGAAATACTTCTGGGAATTCATCGACCAGTTTTTCGGTTTCCCACTCGTACACTGGGACTTCAGAAACAACCGGAAGGACACTCACTCGACCTCCTACAAGGTCATTACCAAGCAAAAAGGAAACTCCATCCATATGGAGAAATGGAACAATTCCCACAATCACTTCCCCTGAAATCAGTCCACTATCCAAATTCACTCGGAATAGAGGGACCGCCTGAGTTCCTCCGTTGACATCATGTATCAGTACTATTCTACCCGTGTTACATTCTATGGGCATACTCTTCACATCTCCTACCATGAGGGACTGTGTAGCTCCAGTATCACGAAGAATGACAACCGATACCTAAAGTCAGCAATGGTAACTGTACCCTTGGAAATGAAGTCCTTGTACTTTTCATCCACACCACTTGAACACGTATCTGTCATTTTTGAGACACTACTTTTCACATTTGGATGACGCTGTTCATCACTTGACTTAAATTCTCTTTTGTTTCAGCATCTGAACTGTTCTGTGAACGTGTGTCTGCATGGACTAAACCATGTGTTGCTTTTTGCTTTTGTTTTTCTTTTGCTTCATTCTGTTCCAGGAATCGCCTACATTCAGACTTAATGTGACCCGTTTTCCCATAGAAAAAGCATCTCACCTCTTTGTATTGAGGCCGTAGCGATTTCGGGCGCTCTTTCTGTGATTCAGTCTTTACTTTATCCCTATGACTACCGTGCCACTTTTGAGTGTCAGGATTTCTCAACTGATCAAACTTCCTCTTTCCCACAGGACTTTTTGTTTTCACTCTATGTGTCAACTCACACTGATCAGCGTTGACTGCTGCACTCTTTACATCATGTACTCTTCGATCTTCCAAATATGTTCTCAGATCTGGAGGTGTCGATTTCTTGAACTCCTCCATCAACACTATCTCTCTCAAATTTTCATAAGTGAGATTCAGTTTCATTGATCGAACCCATCGATCAAACAGAATTTCTTTTTCTCTCTGAAACTCTACGTAGGTCAGTCCCGAACCTCTCCTATATCCTCGAAACTTTTGCCTGTAGGCTTCTGGGACTAACTGATAGGCAAGAAGGACTGCTTCCTTAACTGTGCCATAGCTATTTGCCTCCTCATCCGAGAGAGCAGACACTACTGAATGTGCCTTGCCTGTGAGCTTTTGTTGTACTATATCATAGACCAATATTTCTTCTCCCACTCCAAATTCCTGGCTATTCTCTCAAAGGAGAAAAAGAAAGAGTCTACATCCTCTTCATCAAAGCGGGGGACTGTGTTTGCCATTTTTGTAATGTCGGGCGTCTTTGGCCTCGACATAGTAACATTAGGCCTATCCCCTGGGACGCTACTGGTCTGGGCCTGGGTCAACTCAATTTGACGTTGCATTAACTCTTGTTCGAGTCTCAGATTTTCTGCCTTCATTTTTTCCTTTTCTAACTCCAATCTAGCCAATTCTAATCGCGTGGCATCTACCCTCATATCACTAGGTCTAGTAGTACAAATTGTAGTAGTACTTGGAGCAGTTTTTCTACCAGCACTCTCAATCTCATCTGTACTCTCACTCTGGTCTGTGTGTTATATTCTACACCACCCAGTTGAAGCTTCTTCACCAGACCTGCAAAAATTTCTTTCTTTCGACAACACTCTCTGATATCAGCATCACAAGAGTTGCAACCTCAATCAATTGGGCTTTCACTAACCCTCTCAATCTACCAAGAGTGACGTACGTCTTTCACAATCTCTGCAGCATCGAACTTGGCTGCCATGATTATTCACATCTAGCTTTCCGACTAGATTTCAAGACTACGTCGCTAACGCAACTTCATACAGTACACTCCACTGCGTACCGAACTACGAGAATAGTCTAAGCAATTCAGACCGAACAAACACTCGTATATCTCGAGGCCAATTTCCTCGTAAAGCCACATCTAACGATGCTAATCCAAACAACCAGAAAGTGACACACTAATCTGATAAAATGACATAACGGAAATGGTAATACGTACCTTTCCTTTCCAGCAATCAATGCTGTAACCCTGGTATTCAGCTAGCGAGAAGACCTGTACTAGCCCAAGTGCGCAAAACATACTCATCGCATCGCTTCGCGAATCGCACTTCCATTCACAACCACTGCTAACGCAGCCCCATTACACATACCGTGCAATGTCACGCAGTAAACAACACCGCTACGAACGGTACGAACGACACTGTTACGTTCGCTACCCTGTGTACACATCTCACATGAGTGCGAACACCACACATACCTCCAACGGGCATCAATCATTACAACGATGTACAAAACACCGAAATACTACCCAAAAGACGGCCTGTTTGTATGTTCATTTCCCGGACATGTTCCCCACATGTCATGCACCAACAGAACACCCGTCAGCACCGACATAACATCTGTCATACACCGACAAAACATTCTTGGATCAGCACCGAATGACTGCAACTGTTCACGCCATGTTTGCCAACTCCAACTCTCATGTCCCGAATGGACACTTTTATTCCACCCCACCCTGGTTTCACCAAGGCACATCACGGTTCTCCGTCACACACAGTATACCCGCAAGTAGAATTAGAACGCGTCCAGCAAGTGAGACACATGCACTGACTCGCCCAAATCCTTGTTCGCCCTCCGAAATTTCCGGTATGCTGAAAAAACCCTGACAGGGCCTAAAGACCGTGTCACACCTTTCCGGGCAAGCCTTGCGCGCGACTTACGAAGAACAATTTTTACTACCCGGAGGTCCCCGCTGATGACCCGCGCATGACAGTACCTACCACGTATCTCACTCGTGGTCGCCTGGAGGTGCGCACGCACATCTTTTTACCTGCAACCATGTTTACGCCCTGTCACACCTTTCCGGGTAAGCTGTGCAGGCTTGTTGCGTGTAGGGATTTTCCAGCATACCGGAAATTTCTGAGGGATTTGGGCGAGTCAGTGCATGTGTCTTACTTGCTGGACGCGTTCTACTTAAATTCTTCTTGCGGGTATACTGTGTGACCTTTGTAACAGCCGCGTGGGGGCTGACAACTCAGTGAAGGAATCCTTCTGAATGAATGGCAGAAGTTCCACGGAATGTCATTACCTTGGCTGCATACGGGGACTACGAAGTACCTGCGTGGGAGTTGCCTGCGAAGTGCTGCCATTAAGGGCCTCCTACTGGCGTTCTGCGTGGACCTCTCCGGGCATCCCCGCGACTCACCCGGAAAAGGTTTTGGTCATGCTAAAAACTTGGCCGCGGTCAAATCGGACTTGCGTGAGTACCTCCGGGCAACTACAAGCGAGATACGCGCTAGGTACTGCGGTACTGCGGACCAACTGCTGAGAGCTCCAGGTAGCAAAATTGTTTCCCCGCAAAGACCACATTTCATATGTATCCCAATCTGTAAGATTTCATTTGCGTAACCTGGGCTCAATTCGGAGATATTTGACTAGATCAGCAGCAGAAAAACTGATGCATGCTCTTATTTCGTCTCGTCTAGATTTCTGCAATTCTCTGTTCTGCAGCCTTTCACAAAAAGAACTCAGTAAACTGCAACGTCTTCAGAATTGTGCCGCTAGATTACTTACTTTCAAGAAGAAAACTGTGCATACTACCCCAATACTTCGGTCCCTACACTGGCTTCCTGTAGAAAAAGGTATTAACTTCAAGATTCTTCTTCTTGTTTACCGTACATTGCACAAATTTGCCCCTGTCTACTTTCAAAATACTCTTCATCTTCACCAACCACCACGTAATCTCCGTTCATCAAACTCGCTAAAATTACAGGTACCTCGAATCAAGCATAATTGGGGGATCGGGCTTTTTCATACATGGGCCCAAAACTATGGAATGGCCTACCAAAATCTCTTAGAGAAGCATCTTCCATTGATGGTTTCAAAAAGAATCTCAAGACATATATTTTCAATTCAAATTGACAATATTGTATACCTGTATGTATAGTATGTGTACGTATATAGGCCTATTGTTTGTTGGTTTATTGTCTTATTATTTTCTGTGATACCCGGTACTGTTGTAACGTGACACAATGTACTCTGTTCTATAGCGCCTTGAGTATCTTTTTTTAGGTAGAAAGGTGCGCTTTATAAGAGTCTCACTATTATTATTATTTATTATTATTAAGTCAAGCCGCAAAACTTTTATACATACGGTATGACAAGGCCTTGAGCATACTCCAAACTTGTTCCGAGTAGGAGTCCCTTATCGGTAGCACCTCGCAGGCAACTCCAGGACAGGTACTTCTCAGTACTCATAAGTCGCTCGTAGCAGAAAACGGATCGGTTTCAAAGCTCTCACGCAGGTCACACGGAATGCACGCAAGTAGAAGCTAAGTAGCACGCGTCTAGTAGGTAAGAAACAAGTGCGAACATTCTTGTTCGCCCGCGGAAAATCTTTTACGTGCTGGAAACTACCTCCTCACCACAAGCCCGTGTAGATTGCCCGGAAAGGTGTGACACGGCCTTAGACATGGTTGCGGATAAAAAGATTTGCGTGCACACCTCCGGGAGACTACGGGTGAGATACGTGCTAGGTACTGTCATGTGCGGCTCATTCCGGGGACCTCCGGGTAGTAAAAATTGTTCTTTGCAAGTCGCGTCCGGAAAGGTGCGACACGGCCTTAAATTTTAATGCGATTTTCGTCCATGATTGCAGACGCCGCAACAGAAGAGTGACTCAGTAGCCGGATTTTGTTGTCTTTGTGTGTGTGTGTGTGTGTGTGTGTGTGTCTGCTGTGGGGGGGGGGAGGGGGGTAGTAGGAAAAGAACTAGAGATGATCAAGAGTACATAAATTTCGTCATCTCATTGTAAGGTAACACCATAATAATAAAATGAGGAATTATACAAATGAGGAATAATAAATACAGAGTGTTATCTATTTATATTCGGAGTTGTCATACTTTCATGCTTTGTTCTTTGTGTCATCCCCTGCAACCCCATCAAACATTCTTCAAAAGAAAATACAACCTATATTGCTTATTGATTTGGATAAGCCTGTTTTGCATGATATTACCTTGTCAACCAGTTTACTGTTTACTGAAAAATACTGTATATTCTATTTTATGTTTCTATGGATCTACATTGCTCAATGCAATCACCTATGTGTATCTATTTGTGTACTGTTATCGATTTATTTCACTGCACTTGCTATTCTTTGTCTTTGTACTTTTTGAAATTTGTCTTCAAATTGTATCTGATTGAATGCAGAAATAAAAACAAACAAACAAACAAACCTATAAATTAAATGACTGAGCTTCAACCAACCTTGAATTGTAGAGGGCAAGCTTTCGTCCTGCTCCTGAGGACTTTCTCAAGCCTTATGCAGTGGAGTGTTGTCTTGCTGCCGTTGCCTGTCTTTGGTAATCACTGGACCATAGATTGGTGAAAGGGTATAGCCCGAGTCTCTGTTGAGAGCTGGATCGACCCTTCTGATCCAAAGTGCTTCCTTTATTTTTCTTTTTAACCAGTTGCTTTCAAATGATACGAGCTCTTGAACGCAATATCAACGTCCTTGTTGGAAGGAGACTAGCTATAGGGTAGTCCTCCCCTTCGTAAACACCATTATCCTCTCGTCTAAAAAGAGCATTCCACAACAAGGACGTTGATATTGCATTCAAGAGCTCTAATACCCTGAGAAGTAGACTAGTCCATGCTAAAGACAAAGTCCCAAGGCAAATAAGGTCAGGCATTGTATATAAGATTACTTGTGCTGATTGCCATGATTGTTACATCGGGGAAACCAGCAGAACCTTGAACCAGAGACTCAAGGAACACAAAAGGGCACTGAGACTAAACAATCCATCACACTCGGCGATAGCTGAGCACTCTTATAACACAGGACACAACATTGAATGGGATGAGGCGCGTATCATTGACTTTGAAAGCAACTGGTTAAAAAGAAAAATAAAGGAAGCACTTTGGATCAGAAGGGTCAATCCAGCTCTCAAGAGAGACTCGGGCTATACCCTTTCACCAATCTATGGTCCAGTGATTACCAAAGACAGGCAACGGCAGCAAGACAACACTCCACTGCATAAGGCTTGAGAAAGTCCTCAGGAGCAGGACGAAAGCTTGCCCTCTACAATTCAAGGTTGGTTGAAGCTCAGTCATTTAATTTATCATCATCCCCAGCCGATGGAAGTTTTTAGTATCAACAAACCTATAGTTTACCGTCGATATAGTATTATCATTGTAACATTCGATTCATGAAAAAGTTGCCGCAGAAACTAATAAATGAAATGAAAATAAAGTTATTTTGACATAAGCTGAATAATTTAGTAGATATCAAGTACTACTAGTATCATACATAATTAAGTATCAATAAAAATAATGATGTATCAGAAATTTAGAAAAATTAGAAAAATTGTTTTAGTTTTAGACGGTAAAAGCAGATGCTACAAGGCTAGTTTGCCACATGCTGCGATTAAACGGATGACTATACATGTGTATCTGGGTTATATTATGTCCATGGGTATATATCTACGTCACAAACGTTTCTACTTTTTTTAATCTTCATTAACAGGCAAATATTTTCTTCCCAATTTGAAAATGTATGCTTAAGTACGCGAATGAGTCATGTCATGCGATGCATGTACTCGTAAAGGTAATGATAATTTCAATTTCAATTTCAATGTTTTATTTCATTTTTCGACAAAAAAGATATGAACATCACTTTTTTGATAACAGAAATTAAGGTGCGTAAAGTATAACATGAAAGAATGTATATACAATTTACAACTATATACATACTATAGAAAAAAAAAGCAGTGTGGACCCTAAGAAGAATAGTTATAGTGCTATAGATAGAGTGGCGTATAGATAGAGTTGGGGGCTTAATCCCTTGCTCTGGGGGAAGTCGTAAAAAAGATGAGGGTATGAATGGGGTGCGATATGAAAAATATGATGGTAGTGAAAGGGGAAAAATATAAGGGTAATGGAGTAACGTGTCGGGTGTATGAGAAAGAGTTGATGGTTGTGATTGTTGGCAAACTGTGAAATTATATCAGTATTTTATTGGTCAAGTTGAAGTTTGACATATTTGTTCACATCGTTTATAGCGTGTTGTGTGAAATGTGGGAGAGCAAGGAAATACGTGAAGAATGATGGTAGTTACGTTCAAAGATAGAATTGATTATGATGGAAGGGGGAAGCTTTGGTTGTAAAGTGTATGAATAACTTGGGTGATGTGGAGGGAGAAAACATCAGAACTACAGGTGTAATGTATTGCATTTGTAGAGACGATAATTTTGACAGTCATTATCTTTGATGGGATATCAAAGTCAATATATTTGATTGGGATCAGTGCTTTGGATGAGGAATAAGAGTATTTTCCAAAATTTAAGACAAATTACACGGAAAAAACATCACAGCTTCGCCATATTATGAGAGCATGAGTGAGGGCTCAAGGAAGCAGAACAAAAAGAAAAAAAGCATGCATAAAATTTACAGATGCGATGTAATGGAATTTACATTGGTACATTTCTGAAATATGTGAGCTTCTTTGTCAGTACCTTGTTGAGTGATATATATATTTTTTCAGAGTAGCGGTATTTCGGCTCAAGCACGACAATAGATTTACAAATCTAGACATGAAGCTGTCGATTTATATACTACATGTTATGACATTATGAAAATTGTATGGACTTTTTCTTTAAACACAGTCTAAGCTGGCCCAGAAGATCGTGAGCACGCGATATTTGAGAGAGTCATGAAGAGCACTTTGATATGACTTTAAGAAATAAACGCTTTGATGTTTAGGTTTGTTTTTTTGTGCATTGTGAATGGTCTGGTACGACAAAAAATATTGCTGAAGTGTAAATTTACATGCCGTTTATGCAAGCAAGACTGAAGAATGTCCATCGAACTGACGAAATGATTGCACAACAGTAACAGAAACGCACACAAACAACACGTCTGTGGCGAGTTTTTTTTTTTTTTTTTGGTTTTTGTTTGTTTGTTTGTTTTGTTTTGTTATTGTTGTTTTTTGTAGACGTAACAAATTCGACTGGCACGAATATCAATGTAAATATTGCTGAAGTGTAAATTTTCATGCCGTTTATATGCAAGACTGAAGAATATCCATCGAACTGAAGAATGTCCATCGAACTGACGAAATGATTGCACAGCAGTAACAGAAACGCACACAACACGTCTGAGGCGATTTTTTTTTTTTGTTTATTTGTTTGTTTCTTGTTTCGTTTTGATTTTTGTTTCGTTTTGCTGTTGTTTTTTGTAGACGTAACAAATTCGACTGGCACGATTATAAATGCTACCAAAAAAAGTCTGATATGGTCGCAGTGTACGATAAATACGGTAAATTGCAAGACGCAGTTGGTCCGAGCAAGTTTATATTTTGACTTCGAGTGTACTCAAAGCACTGGCCAACAGGAACCAAATAATTGCATCGCACAAAAGTCATACAGCGAACGTTGCGACTGTGATTTGGAGAGGGAGTGTCAAATATTACGCGGTGATGAAAGAAAAAAAATATTTTCAGAAGACAACGCTGACGAGTTTTGCAAGGGGCTGTTTGGTGATGAATCGAAAGTCGATTTTAGCGCACAGTTTAAACGCTACGGGGGTTATTTTGTTCAAAAGTATCTATAAAGAATCTGTATAGCGCCAAATCTTATTTTTATCGGTAAAAAGATCGTGCCAATGTTTGTGTCTTTTTTTTTTAATTAAACGCGCTTCGTCGACTTTATCATATTTTTGCCTTTGCCTCTGGCTGATAAGAATACCAAACACATTTGTGCTGTTAGAGCTGAAACAAAAGATATTCTTGTATATGTGCATTGTTTTTGTTGTTGTTGTTGTTGTTGTTTTGACACGAAAGGAAAAAGGGAATTCAAAGATCCAATGTCTACCATAACAGAAATATACAATTTAAAAGTTTTGAGTATCAGAACCCAGGCATATTTGTCCATTTTTTAAATCGGTATAGGCCCTAGCAGAGAGGTTGCTTTCGGCAAGCAAAGTTGTTATGGGAGGTGGGATTTAGGTTATCAGTGACTTAGATATTTTGTGTCACTGCTGCTTGCGATTTAGATATCTCGTTATTGACATTACTACGAGACTCCGACGATATTGCCATACATACCCTTACAAAATGCTTCACTATAGCTGCAGCGTGTTATTTGGTGTAAACACGCAATCCACAAAGAATATGGGTTTGCTCCTACCTGAGGGTAACGCCTTCGAGATATTCAGACGGGAAGCCAGTCATGGAGTGGTTTCAATACATCAAGAAAATGGAGAACATGCACATAGGGTATGCGCAAAACCAAGATGAGATGGAAAAAAGGTGAGGGTATGAGAAAACAGAGAGATAAAAGTGTGGTGGTAGTGAATGTGGGAAAGATATAGGTAAACGTCAGGTGTACGACATAGATATGATGGTAGTGATTGTTGGTGAACGGTGAAAATGTGAAGGTATTTCATAGGCAAAATTGAAATTTGACAATCTTGTTCACATCGTTTATAATGCATCGGGTGAAGGGGAGAGAGCATCGACTGGTGTGATTTGTTGCTGAGTTAGGAAATACGTGAAGAATGATGATAGTCACGTTGAAAGATATCGTTGATTACGATGTTAGGGTAAAACATGTGTGTGGAAGGGTATAAAATAACTTGATAGTGAGTAGGAGAATTGTTCAGAACTACATGCAATTGCTGTATAGGGTCCTGCAATTCGACATTATCACTTCGTCACCGATGAACATGGCGGTTTCTTCAACTTCGTCATACACAGGTACTCATCGTGTAGCAGTTTTTTTTTTTTTTTTTTTTTAGAAAATCGTGCGTGTCAGTTGGCAGAAAATGTTTTTAAGGTAAGATGCTGAAAGCAATTTTGCTGTTTGTATTGTGCATATCATGTCGTAATGATCGAGTGTTGGCAATATTTTTGATGATGTCCGTAACGTTAAAGTTGATATTGAAAGCATAATCATGATGTTGAGTTGAGTAATGATGATTGTGACACATGATAATGCAGTTTAGGTAAAATACGTAGTATCTGAATATGTCCATACGGTGGCAATGTTTTGAAGTTCAGAAAAAAAAATTGCCAATGCCTGAATTTATTTTTGTAGATATTGTTTTTAATGTATTTTAGTGGTAGCAAGTCGAAATAAGTTTGATTTTACAAAATGAATAAAAAAGCAGACACACAAGGAACAAGAACATTGACTTTAGAACTAGAATATAAAGTCCAAAAATAGTGGATGAATTGTGGGAGAGGGGTAGATTTGAAGCGTTCTGAGAAAAAACCCAGAATAACTGAAGGTAGTGTGGAATTAGTGCACTTACGGTTGCTTTCTTCGCCATGCGTTATCACGAACTGCTTTATAACAGGATTCTCACACAAAAGTGAAAGCGAAAAATCATCGTCAAGAAAGACCAACCTGGGCTATTGAGATGGGGAAGACGATGAAGGTACTTGTTTGACAGATATAGGCTGAGCGGAGGCAAGCACGATAGCGAAATCGCAAGTCATGTTTTCGATGTGGAAAGGAGGGAGACTGGAAGAGGGAATGCCCAGTTAGACTGAGAAACAAGAACACGCAGGTACGAAATTTGATAAACAGTGTCTCTGTCAGACCAGTTAGGTTTCACAAAATCGTGTGCAACAAGAGAATCATAACGCGCGATTTCAAAACTGTACCGTATTGTCAAACCTGGAAATCAATCGAGTTTCTTGCATTACATTTTTTGGATTACATACTTTCGGTGAATTTCAGTTTGCATATTGCGATGATGGAGACTTTAATGTAGATATCTTACAAGGGACAGAAGAGTATATCGTAGTGAAATCATTTTCTGTGAATATCGTTAGTTTTATTACAATAAGCCTGTCACATTAAGGCAGGCAGTGGCGTATCTTTGACAAGATTTCGCGATGATCTAATAAATCTAACAAATTGTAATAACTGACAATTTTTTTGATCGTTAAAAAAGTGTTAGTGAACGTGATGTTCGCGACAAACAACCATGCAAAATATTAAGAATAATCGTCTAAAGAAAAGACGAATATTCTTATAATAGTTTGCATGGTTGTTTGTCGCGAACATCACGTTCACTAACACTTTTTTAACGATCAAAAAAAAAATTGTCAGTTATTACAATTTGTTAGATATTTGAAGTTTTTATTTGATATTACGTTTAATCTTGTCAAACGTTCTTTAGGCAATAGCATGAAATATGAATTGGTTTTGTTTGGAACGGGCTTCAAGAGTGACAACAAAAAATTCAACCATTGATTTAATCGGCAAAACAACAACGAAGAGTCAACGATTGCTTGAAATGGAAACACAACGCATTTCTACTCCACATACACATGTCTCTTTCACTCTCAAACAATTTTTGAAATGTATTGACGAGTATATACGAAGTAAGTCTAAGGGATCAGTAATAACTGTTTTGTTTTGTTTTGTGTTTTTGTTCTTATTTTTTTGCAACTACGCTGGTTGTTCAAACAATATTTGTACAGAGTCAGGCACAGAGCGCATTCGTTTATCTTACTCCGATTTCATTCAGGCAAAATTTACAGCACGCTTCTATCTGCAAAATTACGGCAGCATGTATTTATGCGCACATGTGTTTGTTTATAATTGTAAATTATTTAATGCTTGTATCGATTGCATCTCAATCTTTGATGTACGTCCATAGAAAACATCAAAGGACGAATATTCATAGGCCTAGCTTAATTAACAGTCTGTATGGTTGTTTGTCGCGACCATCGCGTTCACTAACATTTTTTTTTTAACGATCAAAATATTTCGTACGTTGTTACAGTGTGTTTGATATTTGAAGTTTTTATTTGATATGTCGTTTAATCTTGTCAAACTGTCTTCACGAAATAGCACGAAGAATGAATTGTTGTTGTTTTTTTTTTGGAACGGGTTTGTTTTAAGAGTGACGACCAAAAAAAAAAAAAAGATCAACGATTCATTTCATCGACAAAACAACAACAAAAAGTCAACGATTGGTTTAATCGGAAACACAACGCACTTCTTCTCCACATACATGTCTCTTTCACTCGCAATTTTTGAAAAGTATTGACGGGTACAAAGTTAAGTCTAAAAGATGAGTAATAACTGTTCTTTTTTTCCAACCATGCTAGTCGTACACACAATATTCGCACAGAGTCAGGCACAGAGCGCATTCATTTATATTAATTCCGATTTCTTTCAGGCAACATTCACAGCTCACTTCTAACTGCAAAATTGCCGCAACATGTATTTATGCGCATCTGTGTTTGTTTATGATTGTAAATCATTTTAAGCCTGTATCGATTGCATCTAAATCTTTTATGTACGTACATAGAAAATATGTGACGAGAAATTTGTAACGTGTCTAAACGTTACTGCAAACGTTCAGTTTATATCGTAATTTACGTCAGTATAACAATCATGATAGAATGCTGCAAACACCTCTCGCACACAAACACCTTGTGTAAGATAAGTCACGCACCACACAAACACACACACACACACACATACACTGTACATGCGCCATGAGCTTATCATATCAGTCAGAAGGAGAAGACATTTTTTTTTCAGATCGTAATTCTTATGTATACAATAATTATGTTTAATGAACGATGAATGAATCACGTTTGAATGTTATTTTTTTTCAAAGTGGTTCATTTTCTGTTGTCACTTCATAATTATACATATTGCACGCTTTAATGAATGCATATTCAAACATTCACAACACAGAGGTATGCTGTGACACACATATCAACTATCAAATTGATTCTCCAAGTACCAATGCATTCTGATGACTTATTAAATATCTTTATCGTTAAGAAACGTTAGTGAACGTGATGCTCGTGACAAACAACCGTACCCAACTGTAAACCAATACAGTGTTTAAAAAAAATCGTCACACACCATAGACGAGAATGTTATCATAGGACATTACTATTTCTCCTGTATTTCGGCTTTTCATCATACTAACATTAGAGAGATTTAAGTCAACTTTGGACATATTTAATTTTGGGGTTTTTTTCTACAAAATACCCGTATAATAAGCCTAATCAATCTTGTCATAGAAAAAATTAGGCGAATTGCTAGTTCTAGTACAGCTAAATATAGGCTATCCAGCCATCCTGACAGATTGAAAATCAAACAAACAAAAAAATAAGACTACATCAAACAGAGTTTTGCCAAACTTCAACAAAATGTACCGACATCTCATCCATTAGGTACAACTGATTGTTGTCATATTGGACAAAAAATTTGGTGTTCAAAACAATCACAGATTCGATATCAACACGAAAGCATTCTCTACACCATTTATAAATGTGCAATTCATCAAATTCGTTTCCAATACGTCACATTTGTTTAAAAAAGGGGGGGGGGCGTTGCACAAAAGAGCCTTACAGTAACTCTTAACTGAAATGGAGACAGGCAGAGTTAAACTGTACAGTTGCAAAGAATACACGAAGGTAACGTAACTAGCATATTTCTCTTAGTTTGCATAAAATAAGTTTACGAAAACCGACAAAAGAACAATCATCGCGAAATCTTGTCAAAGATACGCCACTGCCTGCCTTAATGTGACAGGCTTATTGTAATAAACTTGCTAACGATATTCACAGAAAATGATTTCACTACGATATACTCTTTTGTCCCTTGTAAGATATCTACATTAAAGTCTCCATCATCGCAATATGCAAATTGAAATTCACCGAAAGTATGTAATCCAAAAAATGTAATGCAAGAAACTCGATTGATTTCCAGGTTTGACAATACGGTACAGTTTTGAAATCGCGCGTTATGATTCTCTTGTTGCACACGATTTTGTGAAACCTAACTGGTCTGACAGAGACACTGTTTATCAAATTTCGTACCTGCGTGTTCTTGTTTCTCAGTCTAACTGGGCATTCCCTCTTCCAGTCTTCCTCCTTTCCACATCGAAAACATGACTTGCGATTTTGCTGTCGTGCTTGCCTCCGCTCAGCCTATATCTGTCAAACAAGTACCTTCATCGTCTTCCCCATCTCAATAGCCTAGGTTGGTCTTTCTTGACGATGATTTTTCGCTTTCACTTTTGTGTGAGAATCCTGTTATAAAGCAGTTCGTGATAATGCATGGCGAAGAAAGCAACCGTAAGTACACTAATTCCACACTACCTTCAGTTATTCTGGGTTTTTTCTCAGAACGCTTCAAATCTACCCCTCTCCCACAATTCATCCACTATTTTTGGACTTTATATTCTAGTTCTAAAGTCAATGTTCTTGTTCCTTGTGTGTCTGCTTTT